>NC_056726.1:1777790435-1778066788 GCF_019279795.1 Protopterus annectens | reverse complement strand
TGAGTGGAATCAAACACGCATTTCCCTTATCCTCACTTCTTTTCATCCTTTGCCTGGGTCTTATACCTCAGCACAGTCATCATTTGGAAACATGGGCATAGAAGTGGGGGGTGATAGGCAGTTGCTGTCACTGTCTGCTGATAACATAATAGAAAAGGGGCATTCTTAAATTACTCCTCTGTGACTTCCAGTTCATGTCTACTTTGTCCCAACTTTTATCCAGCAACAAGATGAGGACAACTTGAGTTACCTTGGGGTACTACTATCTCCTACATTGGAGATCATTATCTACAATTCTTTATTGCTTGCCCATACTGGGATTGGGACTTTATAGGGCATGGACACTATTAACACTGTTTTTGTCTCACAGACTTGAGGTAGTTAAAATGAGGATCCCTTTAAGTCTGGTTTTATATAGGAAAGTATAACATATCCCTGTCTTCTTCTAACGTTACTAGGCTTACCAGTGAGGTAAGATGTTTTGTCTTCAAAAGAGTACCCTGCCCAGTGGAGGTTAATTTTCAGACAGCAACAGGCAAAGCAGTCAGGCTTTTCCAAACTTCTAGGTCTATTTCCTGGCAGCTCACCCATTGGTTAGCTGGCACAGGGCTAGTAATGGATATATGGCTGCTGGGAAGATTATAGAATTTTGTCTGTTTAATTGGATATTGGATTTCAATGGGCTTGCTGGTGAAGGGAACAGAGAAGATGAGGAAGTGATGGGTAGGTATGGTGTTAAGCAAAGGAATGCAGAAGGTCAGATGGTAATGGATTTTTCAAAAAGGATGGACATGGCTGTGGTGAATACATATTTTAACAAGAGGGAGGAGCATAGGGTGACATAAAAGAGTGGAGGAAGATGCACACAGGTGGATTATATCTTATGTAGGAGGGCCAGTTTGAAGGAGATTGGAGACTGTAAAGTGGTGACCGGGGAAAGTGTAGTTAGGCAACATAAGATGGTAGGATGACGTTGGTGATCAAGAAGAGGAGGAGGAGGAGTGTAAGGGCTGCACCAAGGATCAAATGGTGGAAATTGAAAAAGGGTAATTGTAAGGTGGAGTTCAGGGAAGAGTTAAGACAGGGACTTTGTGGCAGTGAAGAGCTACCAAATAGCTGGGTGACTACAGTAGAGCTAGTAAGGGAGATGGCTAGAAAGGTGCTTGGTATGACAGCTGGACAGAGGAAGGACAACAAGGAGACATGGGGGTGGAATGAGGAATTACAGGAGAGTACACAGAGAAAGAGGTTGGCAAAGAAGAAGTGGGATTGTTAGAGAGATGAAGAAACTAGACAGGAGTATAAGGAGATGAGGTGCATGGCAAAGAGAGAAGTGGCAAAGGCTAAGGATAAGGCATATGAAGAGTTGCATGAAAGGTTGGACACTAAGGAGGGAGAAAAGGAACTGTACTGATTGGCTAGGCAGAGGGACCGAGCTAGGAAAGATGTGCAGCAGGTAAAGGTAATAAAGGATAATGAAGGAAACATACTCACAAGCAAGGAGTGTGTGTTGAGCAGATGGAAAGAATACTTAGAGGGGTTGATGAATGAAGAGAATGATAGGGAGAGAAGGTTGGATGATGTGGGGAAAGTGAATCATGAAGTGCAATGGATTAGCAAGGAGGAAGTAAGGATAGCTATGAAGAGGATGAAGAATGGAAAGGTTGTTGGTCCAGATGGCATACCTGTGGAAGCATGGAGGTATTTAGTTGAAATGACAGTGGAGTTTCTGTTAGAAAAATATGTATTAATGTATGTGTTTAGTGCTTATTAGAAGCAAAAAAGGGTTAACACATTTCATTCTATTTTATGTACAGCTTAGTTTTGTATAAAACTACGAGATGCTTTCTGAAACTACAAGACGCTCTCTGACCTACTATTTGCTAGCACAGCAAAATTCATGTTTATGCCTTTTGGAAATTTACTGAGAAGCAGGTGATTATCTGCTAGGTCAGGAAAATAATGAATAGAACAATACTGTTTTCTATGTTATTGAACTTGAACAATCAGCTCTGTTCATGTTATGAGAACATGCACAGCTGCGGAAAAAGATAGATACAGTTGAACAAAGACTGCTTGAAGAAATAAAATATAATCTGTACTTGCTTTGTGCTCGAATAGCCATAGTACCTTGAATGGTAACATCACATAGTGAGAAGTTGTATCTAACAGGTGGTCTCCAAGGCCACGTTATTTTTCTTAGGAAGATTTTTCATAAACTTGATAGTGTCAGCAGAAAATCATGGACAAACAGCTGCTATGAAATAATATTGTAAGAACTTGTGATTTGTTACGTCAGCTTAGCAGGCAATGTCTTGTAAGAAATGTATAAGAATGGCTTCACTTCCTGATTCTAGTTAGACAAACTCTGTATTAGCATGTTTTTGTCTCCTTGCTGCAAGAATTAAAGTGCCTTAACCTGAACCTGCCGTGTATTGATCTTTTTGAAGTTTTTTTTCCTTTAACAGTTTCTAACCAGATTGTTTAATGAAATCTTGGAAAGTGAGAAGAAGCCTGAGGAATGGAAAAAAAGTGTTTTGGTATTGATTTTTAAGAATATGGGTGATGTGCAGAGCTAAACCAAGAGCAACGAACTTGCTCGACGAAAGTATGATGGCACAAAACCCACAAAAAACGAGTATCCACCTGAATAATACTCATCAAGGGTTTAATATAACAAATCCACAAAGCATGAAAAAAGACAGTATAAGTTAAGCACTTTCGTTTGGCTCCTGCCAAACTTTTTCAAAAACAGTTATACATCACTTCCTGTTGTTTAAATAGAATAAATCAGTGATGTAAGCAGTTGAGTTCATTCAAAAATTAAAATGATAACATATTTTAAAAGCTTTTAGCACTATAGAACCAATACATTAAAAACAATACTATAACAAATAGTGCAATTAACTATCTCTCAGAAACAATACGCTAAAATCTGCAAACAATTATTTGTGTGGTTATCGCAAATCTTTGTGAAATTGTGTTGAAAAATTCAAACTTAAACATCTATGTGATGTGTAAAGCGTAGATAAAAAAGTACATAAAAAAAAGTACATAAAAAAAATACATCAAAAGAGTACATCAAAAAAATACATCAAAAGACTACATCAAAAGAATACATCAAAAGAAGCAGCGTATAATCAGCATATGAAGAAAGTGTCCTCACGACTACAAGTCCTTATTCAAACAAGTCCAAATTGTGTGAAATATATGCATTAATCCAATGAAATGTATGTGTGTACATGGAAGTAAAACGTCCCTTAATATCAACGTACGATAGAATAGTAATGTGATTAAAAGTATAAAGAAAATGTAAAGAAAAATTATATAATAATGTACAGTATATAATAAAATTTTCAGGTGACAAAATATTTAATGAATTATGAATGCAAAGTGTTTTTCTGTATATTAATATTTGTATATAAAAAAAATGTATATACAAATTGAATGTAAAATTGAATTAACCTCTCAACAATAATGATGCTAGCAAAAGTGTGCTTGTGTATAAAAGCGCTCAGCCCATATTCATGAGGTTTTAAAGCCAGCCTCTAAAAAAATACAATAAAAGTAATAATGATAATTATTAATTTATTCCATAAATAATGTTCGAAATATAAGTTTGTAAATTCTGTATGTGTTTGTAAATACATGATGCCAACAATTATATAAATATGTAAATAATTTCTTAGTTGACCTGCAACAATGTCTCTAAAAATTGACACAATACATTAATAGTAATATTGTAATGGATGATAAATGGATGAATTAAATAATGCATTAATTTAATCCATAAAAGTTTTAATTAATATTCATTAAAATGTATCAATATAAATATTCATTTTGTTTTTAATATAATTATAAAAATCTAGCATTAAATATAAAATATGAAATAAATAATTAAATAATTAATTAATTAGTTTGTAAATTAATAAATTTAATAAATATTCTATTAAATAACAATAAGAATAAGAAACACTTTATCTAACTAGTGATTTAAATTTTAAAATACTACCAATAGATAAACAATTATTTAAACCTGGCCAATTATTCGCATTCAGACTTAGTTGCCATTCTAGCTCACGTCTTTCTAATAATAATTGCCAGGCCCCACCTCTGGTGTCTACCTTCAGGACATCCAATACTACAAATTTAAAGTTGTGCGATGTATACATTTTAATGAATATTAATTAAAACTTTTATGGAATATTAAATTAATGCATTATTTAATTCATCCATTTATCATCCATTACAATATTACTATTAATGTATTGTGTCAATTTTTAGAGACATTGTTGCGGGTCAACTAAGAAATTAATTTTTAAAAATTAATAATTATTTACATATTTATATAATTGTTGGCATCATGTATTTACAAACACATACAGAATTTACAAACTTATATTTCGAACATTATTTATGGAATAAATTAATAATTATCATTATTACTTTTATTGTATTTTTTAGAGGCTGGCTTTAAAACCTCATGAATATGGGCCAAGCGCTTTTATACACAAGCGCACTTTTGCTAGCATCATTATTGTCGAGAGGTTAATTCAATTTTTACATTCAATTTTTATATACATTTTTTTATATACAAATATTAATATACAGAAAAACACTTTACATTCATAATTCATTAAATATTTTGTCACCTGAAAATTTTATTATATACTGTACATTATTATATAATTTTTCTTTACATATTCTTTATACTTTTAATCACATTACTATTCTATCGTATGTTGATATTAAGGGACGTTTTACTTCCATGTACACACATACATTTCATTGGATTAATGCATATATTCCACACAATTTGGACTTGTTTGAATAAGGACTTGTAGTCGTGAGGACACTTTCTTCATATGCTGATTATACGCTGCTTCTTTTGATGAATTCTTTTGATGTATTTTTTTGATGTACTTTTTTTTTATGTACTTTTTTATCTACGCTTTACACATCACATAGATGTTTAAGTTTGAATTTTTCAACACAATTTCACAAAGATTTGCGATAACCACACAAATAATTGTTTAGCACAGATTTTAGCGTATTGTTTACGGAGATAGTTAATTGCACTATTTGTTATAGTATTGTTTTTAATGTATTGGTTCTATAGTGCTAAAAGCTTTTAAAATATGTTATCTCTTTAATTTTTGAATGAACTCAACTGCTTACATCACTGATTTATTCTATTTAAACAACAAGAAGTGATGTATAACTGTTTTTGAAAAAGTTTGGCAGGAGCCAAACGAAAGCGCTTAACTTATACTGTCTTTTTTCATGCTTTGTGGATTTGTTATATTAAACCCTTGCTGAGTATTATTCAGGTGGATACTCGTTTTTTGTGGGTTTTGTGCCATCATACTTTCGTCGAGCAAGTCCGTTGCTCTTGGTTTACGTTTGGTTCGTTTACATTCTTATTGTGATGTGCAGAGCTGTAGTAACTACAGAGGGATTAAAGTGATCAGTCACAGCATGAAGTCATGGCAAAGAGTAGTGAAAGCTAGGTTAAGAAGGGACATGATGATTAGTGATCAGCAGTATGGTTTCATGCCGGGAAAGAACACTACAGATGCGATGTTTGCTCTGAGAGTGTTGATGGAGAAGTACAGAGAAGGTCAGAAGGAGTTGCATTGTGTTTTTGTAGACTTAGAAAAAGTATATGACAGGGTGCCTAGAGAGGAGTTGTGGTATTGTATGAGGAAGTCAGGAGTGTCAGAAAAGTATGTAAGAGTGGTACAGGATATGTACGAGGGTAGTGTGACAGCGGTGATGTCTGTGGTGGGAGTGACGGATGCATTTAAGGTGGAGGTGGGGTTACATCAAGGATCAGCTCAGAGCCCTTTTTTATTTGCAATGGTGATGGACAGGTTGACAGACGAGATCAGACAGGAGTCCCAATGGACTATGATGTTTGCAGATGATATTGTGATCTGTAGTGAGAGTAGGGAACAGGTGGAGGAGACCCTGGAGAGATGGAGATATGCTCTAGAGAGAAGAGGAATGAAGGTCATCAGGACTAAGACAGAATATATGTGTGCGAATGAGAGGGAGGATAGAGGAATGGTGAAGATGCAAGGAGTAGAGGTGGTGAAGGTGGATGAGTTTAAATACTTGGGATCAATAGTTCAGAGTAACAGTGAGTGTGGAAGAGAGGTGAAGAAGAGAGTACAGGCAGGATGGAGTGGGTGGAGAAGAGTGTCAGGAGTGATTTGTGACAGACGAGTATCAGTAAGAGTGAAAGGGGAGGTTTACAAGAGGTTAGTGAGACCAGCTATGTTGTATGGGTTGGAGACAGTGGCATTGACAAAAAGACAGGAGTTAGAGGTGGATGTGGCAGAGTTAAAGATGTTAAGATTTGCACTGGGTGTGATGAGGGTGGAAAGGATTAGGAACAAGTATATTACAGGGTCAACCCAGGTTGGAAGGTTTGGAGACAAAGCCAGAGAGGCAAGATTACGTTGGTTTGGACATGTGCTGAGGAGGAATGCTGGGTATATTGGGAAAAAGATGCTAAGGATGAAGCTACCAGATAACAGGAAATGAGGAAGGCCTAAGATAAGGTTTATGGATGTGGTGAGAGAGGACATGCAGGTGGTTGGTGTGACAGAGCAAGATGCAGAGTACAGGAAGAAATGGAAACAGATGATCCGCTGTGGCAATCCCTAACGGGAAGAGCTGAAAGAAGATGAACTGGATATTGTACCCCTTTTCATTGTATTCCTTTCATATTGAAGCTGGTACGGAAATTATTCCTTCATTAGAGAATGGGCTTACTGTACATTAGTACCCTGATTGGAGAACAAGCGTTTTCCAACAGGGTATTAATGAACAACTAATGCCTGGCGAAAAACGAGTCTGCTGCTTCACAGCAACTTATGAAGCCGCCATGGAATTTGGACTGAGAAAAATGGAACAGCACCATTATTTTATGCTTGCTAAACAGCTCTTTTGATGTTTAGTGAGTGTAAAATAAAACGTGTGCATGTGTGTGCATGTTTGTGTGTGTGTGTGTGTGTGTGTGTGTGTGTGTGTGTGTGTGTGAGAGAGAGAGTGTTTGCAAGCATGAAAGTAAGAGAGATAGATGACCGTGTGTATGTATGTTTATGCTGCTGTCTGCTTGTGTGAGTGAATGTGTGCACGAAAGCAAGTGTAACCCTGTGTGTGTGTGAGAGAGAGATCGAGAGAGACTGAGAGTGATCATGTGTGAATGAATGCGTGTATGTAAGTAGAAGTGACTGTGTGTGTGAGAGACATCGAGAGAGTGAGAGCAATGTGTGAGTACATATATGAAAGCAGAGAAGACTCTGTGTGCATTTGTGTGTTTGTGTGTGTGTGTGTGTGTGTGTGTGTGTGTGTGTGTGTGTGTGTGTGTTGTAAGAGAGAGATTGAGTGAGAGTGAGAGCAATCTTTATGAGTAAATGTGTGTATCAAAGCTGTGTATGTGAGAGAGAGAATGGGCTGTCTGTAAAATTGTTGTGTTTTACTTACTTTTTTCTTTTTTTAAGTACTGTATTATTTTTTATATATTTTTTTGAAGTAAAATGCTTCCTCCAACACCATTAACATACACTACGGAAAGTTTGAAACATTAGGCGGAGGAATTATTTTACATCAAAAAATAATATAGTACTTAAAAAAATAAGTAAGTAAAACACAACAATTTTACAGCAAGCCCATTCTCTAAGTGCAATAATACCCTCCAGAGTGTGTGTTAATGTGTAATTATTGCCCTTCCAGGGGTGCAGAGGCCCTCTGCCTGCAGCATCAGGCCTCATAACACCCCTGGATGGGCGTTAATTACACATTAACACACACCCAGTCGGGCATTATTGCTTACGTGTTAGCCACGCTGGTGAGCCTGTGTCACATTTGTAGATAGAGTAATGGACTGATTTGCGAAAGGTTGCTCTGAGAGTGTTGATGGAGAAGTACAGAGAATGTCGGAAGGAGTTGCATTGTGTTTTTGTAGACTTAGAGAAAGCATATGACAGGGTGCCTAGAGAGGAGTTGTGGTATTGTAGGAGGAAGTCAGGAGTGTCAGAAAAGTATGTAAGAGTGGTACAGGATATGTAAGAGGGTAGTGTGACAGTGGTGATGTCTGCGGTGGGAGTGATGGATGCATTTAAGGTGGAGGTGGGGTTACATCAAGAATCAGCTCTGAGCCCTTTCTTATTTGCAATGGTGATGGACAGGTTGACAGACGAGATCAGACAGGAGTCCCCGTGGACTATGATGTTTTCAGATGACATTGTGATCTGTAATGAGAGTAGGAAACAGGTGGAGGAGACCCTGGAGAGATGGAGATATGCTCTAGAGAGAAGAGGAATGAAGGTCAGCAGGACTAAGACAGAATATATGTGTGTGAATGAGAGGGAGGATAGAGGAATGGTGAGGATGCAAGGAGTAGAGGTGGCAAAGGTGGATGAGTTTAAATACTTGGGGTCAATAGTTCAGAGTAACAGTGAGTGTGGAAGAGAGGTGAAGAAGAGAGTACAGGCAGGATAGAGTGGGTGGAGAAAAGTGTTAGGAGTGATTTGTGACAGACGAGTACCTGTAAGATTGAAAGGGAAGGTCTACAAGAGGGTAGTGAGACCAGCTATGTTATATGGGTTGGAGACAGTGGCACTGACAAAAAGGCAGGAATTTCAGCTGGATGTGGCAGAATTAAAGATGTTAAGATTTGCACTGGGTGTGATGAGGGTGGACAGGATTAGGAATAAGTATATTAGAGGGTCAGCCCAGGTTGGAAGGTTTGGAGACAAAGCCAGAGAGGTATGATTACGTTGGTTTGGACATGTGCTGAGGAGGGATGCTGAGTATATTGGGAAAAAGATGCTAAGGATGAAGCTATCAGGTAACAGGAAAAGAGGAAGGCCTAAGATAAGGTTTATGGATGTGGTGAGAGAGGACATGCAGGTGGTTGGTGTGACAGAGCAAGATGCAGATGACAGGAAGAAATGGAAACAGGTGATCTGCTGTGGCGACCCCTAATGGGAACAGCCGATAGAAGATGATGATGATGAACAAATTCTCTAACCAAAATCACCCTCACTCCAACATTTGTACCCACGCTGGGAAATACATTTTTTTTTATATACTTTCCTTCATCCTCTGCACAGCCACCAGCTATTGCCCTGGTCTCCATGCTTGCCCAACCTCAAAACCCTTTGTTGTTACTGTTAGGCACCTCATGTGTAATTCTTATCTGACTGGGCCCACCAAATCTTTGGGAATTCGATCTTCCAGTGAATGAGTGTTAGACCTGAAGAGCAACAGATCCAAGGGGGAGCTCTTTGCATGGGAGCTCTTTGCATGGTCCCCTAAACCATTATTTTCATGGTGGTCAGTCATTGACCAAAGCTGTGGGAAAGGCTAGTGCAATGAAAATAGGATATCATCACTATTTCTCTCACTTACCCTTAGATGTCCTGCAAGACTACATGCCTTCACTAGAGTTGCTTAGGAAATGGGTTCCCCACTTCCTCCCCTGGGACAGGCAACTTGTCTGGTGGCCATTTTATCATATCTTCCCAGCCAGACCTACCAGTAGCCTGAGCTTGTCTCTGACACAGGCAGATACCCTGCTACTGAGCCACCAGGCTAGACTGAGATCATTGTTTTTTTTTTTTTTTTTTTGGGACTTCAGCCTCTCAGGGCCTCTTTTTTTATTTAGCTGTATAAAAAAATGAATGGGGATTAGTTACTTCCCACAGATTATTGTTTACTCAGACTTCAGCTGTTTTATTTATTTATTTTTGTAAATTGGAAGTGATCCTCCATCTTTCTACAATTAAGGGCTAATCTCTCTTGCTCATACAACTGTAAAAATATTGCAGCCTAACCTTTTTGTATCTCATTGGGTAACAAACCTCATAAGAATTAGAAACCATGAAACTGGTCTCCCTTTTCCCAATCACACCTTTTTTGGGACGAAAACATTTTATTTACTTCTTATATACTCTCAATAGCATGATATTCATCATTTAACTGCAATTTTGGAAGTACTAGCCTAATGTACAAAAAGCAAACACTATAAAGAAGAGTTCAGGGACCTGTTGATTATGTTGTATCCTGGAAAAACTTTTGGCAATACGCTTGGAATGAGGTTAACTGAAACTTAAGCTCCATCGCTTTTTTTCATTTTTACTGCTTTAAAAAAAAAAAAAAAACATGAAAAAGTATTAAAATTGAGCTATGACCATAAGTGAAGACCTTCATCAGTCTCTTATGTGTTTTTACCTTGAACAGCCATAGCTGAAGACCTTCATCAGTATTAATAGGTGTTTTACCTTAGATATGCTTTCATGACTCACCTAATGATTCAGGCAAAACCAGAGGGGTATTGTTTTTTTAGGCTAGCATCCTGGAATAAAACTTGTGTAGCAGATTCCTTGTAAATAACAAGAGTATCTCTTCCAAGTAATGAGATTTGATCTGTGGTTTTCAGAGGATAGGTACGTTTTCATTTACATAATGTTGTTGTTCTTCTTTCGGCTTTTTGCTGGTTAGGGGTCGCCACAGCGGAACTCCAGTCCACTAATGACTGACAGTAGATTTTTACGGTGCCTAGGTGCCAGCTTGACGTCCAACTTTCAACAAAGGCACGCCCATTTTACTCATGTCTTTCGAATGCCACTCGACCGCGGGGGAGGATATGCAGACTCCACACAGAAGGCGCTCCAGCCGAGAATCGAATGGGAGAACCTCTTGCTACCGCATCTACATTTGATAATTTGCACAGGAGATTCATATCTTTTCTGATTTTTCCTATTATGCATTAGAAGACAGTTCCTTTGAAATACTTTTCTGACAAGACAAGATTTTGTATCACTGTGGAATGTTAGAGATCCTGCACTGACGGTGTTTTAGTTTTACTGATGCTTTCTGATTTTCTGCATGCATTTTCTGGTTAACTTGAAGCCAGTGATATACATTTACCTTAAAAAAGGTAACAGCTTTCTAAAA
Organism: Protopterus annectens; assembly: GCF_019279795.1. Taxonomy (NCBI): domain Eukaryota; kingdom Metazoa; phylum Chordata; order Ceratodontiformes; family Protopteridae; genus Protopterus; species Protopterus annectens. The sequence goes on along the minus strand of NC_056726.1, from coordinate 1,778,055,817 downwards.
TCTCTTAACTCTTTCTGATGTTTATTGACTTAAATAAAGTGTAGCTGTAAGCCTACATCAATGACTTTTCTGTACATTTCCCAAGAGTTTATACTGGACGTCTGCACCCACATGTTCATTTGTCATACTGCGAGCCTGTGATCATTTGCCAGCATGAGATAATCAAGAAATCCTTCCAGTGTGCAAGAACAAGCAATATCAGAAATGCTAGATGCAATGAACAGCAAGCAGCACTAACAGAAATGTCTGTTATTCATGAGTGCAGCTGTGTGATTCAGTTACATAATTTGTAGCACTTTGTGTTCAGTTCTGTTCTTGCTATCTTCTTCTTTTTGACCTTTCACACTTTCTAAAATGAGTATTTCCATTTCCTTTGATGCTTGGTTTTTTCTTCATGTGAAGAAAAGCTAACATTTTCAAGCAGTTCACCCACTATGTTTTACATGTTCTTTGTTTGCTTTCTCTGTTTTCATTCTGATCTTCCTTGGTTGCAGCTGTACTTGATAGAAACTGTACTTATGTATTTCGCTTATTTATCTACATCTATTGCTTTTGGAGCCAGCTCTCCTCCCATGGTTCTCCTTATTCATTAACGACCTCCCAGAAGACCCTCCCTCATTAAACATCTTACTATATACAGGCAATAGCCTAATAATTTAATCACACAAGTGCCCAATCGTTTTACATAGTCATCTTCAACAGTTCTTCAAACTTTGCCATTGGGCCTTAAGTAATAAATTCTGATCAGTCATACCAAAACCAATGTTATTCTATTCTCTACACTAGAAAATTCTCAACTTTTACATACTTTTACCCTTACAGGTAATAAAAGCAACAGTAAGCCCTTTGTTTCTAAATAGAAATAACTTAGACACACCCTAAAAGCCGTTTTCCTTCTCTACCCATGCTGATGACATCATTATTAAAGTTCTTTCCCATCTAAAACTCTACTATAGAATTTCACATCTTCTGTCTCCCACTGTTAGAGCTGCCTTGGCCAAAAAAAAATTCTGCTTCCTAAGCTGGATTATGGACATCTCCTTCTAAGTTTTCATTCAACCTATAACATATAGAGGTCACATATAACAGAAAAAGAGACTACTTTGTCTTTTCGGCTTTTCCCAGTTAGGGGTCGCCACTGCGGAACTCCGGTCCACTATTGATTGGCAGTAGATTTTTATGGTGCCGAGTTGCCAGCCCTACTGACATTCTGTAAAGAGGTTAGTCCCCTTTACAGAACAAGTTTATTCCCTAAGAAACACACAAAGTGGCATCATGTCCCTGAGTTGGCCTCCTTTTAAAACAGTTATAGGTAAGCAGGCTTTTTCAAAACTAGGTCCAGCATTACGGAACAATCTAACCACTGACATAAAGTGTAAAGAAACTTTTGCTGATTTCAAATTAGCCCTTTTAGACTGTGTCTTAAAACATTGCAAAACCAAAAGACTGCAGCTAAAAACATTGAGCCTGGAAAATCATACTTGCATAATTTGGAATAATGTGGGTCAACAGGATTTGTCTCTTTCCCCACAGCAGTGCAATCTCAGATTTAGTATATATATATATAATTAGCATACAGTGTTGGGGTGCATGGGCCTTGCCACCCTGCAACAAAAGATTTTAGTTGTTTTTATGTTTTAGATGTTATACTTGTTTGATTTTCCCCGCTCCGTGTTTTCAGTTGCAATCTTCTCATTTTACAGTGTTCTAACATAGATCCCTTTCAGAACTATCCACATAATGAAGCTGCTTGTAGATGATTTAGGGACAGTGGTTAACTACCATGTTGTGCTACAGCTCCTCCCTTCACCCCTATCAGACCCTTATTAAAACCATATGGATTAAAGACACAGCATTGTCAAGGACTTAACCACTCTTAACAACTACGTGATCTAATCTGACAAAATTTGTGGTTACTTTGCAACTGCCAATTAAATTTTGTAGAATCAAAACATCTGATTTAATTGCATAGAATCTAATTGTCTGATTCTGTATGAATATTCTGGAGCACATTGTAGACTCAAATTTTTACTGGTTAGAATTGCTCAAAGTAACTGTGGCAACTTCACTTATGTATTCTAGTCTTTTAATTATTAGTGTGTAGTTCTAGTCAATGTAAATTTGCATGTTTTTCTATTTTGTAGGCACACCTGTGCCTGGGTCATGGTTGAAAACGGTCCACCTACCTGGTTATCAAATAGTATATAGAAAAATATGGGTCTGATAATGTAGATACACTATTCATCTGTCGACAGCTTTCATGCTGGGTTTACTTCAAAGGACTGAAACACCACATAGTCGAAGATCACATTATCTAGACAACATCGTCGAATCCTGACAACATCGAACACCCAGAACTGTGAAACCTAACCCCGGGAAGTGAACCACTTGGCCACCAGGCCAAAAAAAAAAAAAAACAACAAAAAAATAAAAAGCAGCAAGTAAAACCCATCAAAATGGGGGGGGGGGGTATTTGCCCCCAACACCCCTCTAATGAAATATTCCTACTCCGAGATTGCACTACAGTGGGGAAGGGAAGGGTCACCATGGTGACCAAGTGGTTCACTTCTCGGGGTTAGATTTTGCTGTTCCAGGTGCTCAATGTCATCAGGATTTGGCAATGTCATCTCGATAATATGGTTTTCTACAATGTGGCATTTCAATCATTTTAGGTAGACCTTTTCTACAGTGCCATTTCATCAAAAGGTTAATTGCTCAATAGTGGTGCAAGATAGGGTATCAGAGTTGGAACAATTAAGTAGCATAGATTGTGTACATGCAGCTGCCCACATGGGGGGGGGGGGTGATCATGGAGACTTGCTCCACTGCAAAAAAGATCAATTTGTGGTGTTTCTTAGGGAATAAACTTGTTATGTCTTGGAGCATGTGCATTTTGCTATTGATCTTTTGTGATCAATAATTTCTAGTTGGGTTAATATGTGAGTTGATCTAATTAAATCAGTTTGCATAGATCTATATACATCGCTCTCTCTCTCTCTCTCTCTCTCTATATATATATATATATATATATATATATATATATAAAATAAAACTACAAAAATTACCACAAGGGCAGGTTGCCACAAACCAATAAGTCCAAAAATGATAAAATTGGCAAAGCACAGCAGAAAAGCAGGGAGGCATGTACTAAAAAAATCAATCCACTTTTAATAAACAGTAAAAGGTAAGCGCTTTCACAATTAAAATTGCTTCAGCAGACCTTACTAGAAACATACATCACTCCCTTTTATAACATCACACATTCAAATGAACCAATCATAGAATATAAATTATTTAAAGAAACACATTCTTAAATGGCATGTATAAAAGAAACACATTCTTAAATGGCATATATAAATGTATAAAACATCATAATTTCTTAAGTTTCCTGTCCCTCAGTCTAGCAGTGATGGCTAGAAGATCATTGAGCCCTTTGCCCAAATGGGCTCTAAGTTTAATAATCCATCTGAGTTCCTTATTCTCAGTGGTATTAGAAATATCACCTAATCTAATGCCCTCAGGCACCAACTCTAGTACAGTGAATTTAAATAAATGCATGACTCCTGAATCCAGCATATGTCTGGCTATGGCAGTATAAGTGTGCCCTTTCTTGTGACAGTATGCATGAGCTCTAATACGCTCACGCAGACGTCTGTTGGTTTTTCCAACATAAAATTAATAACAATGCATGCAGCAAGCTAAATAAATAAGATTCCTACTGTTGCGGTTGGCATTAATAGAAAAGTTAACTATATTTCCTGTATCAGGGTGTTTAAAGTCAATCCCTTCACATATGTAGCTGATATGATGGAGAGAAGGAAGGTTTATATATTGTGCGTGCAAGAGACCAGATGGAAAAGGAAGTAAGGCCAGGTGTTTAGGAAACGGGTTCAAATTGTTCTATCATGGTGTGGATGTCAGGAGAAATGCGGTAGGGGTTATACTAAAGGAACAATATGCCAAGAGTGTTTTAGACGTGAAGAGAGTGCCTGACAGAGTGATGTTTATGAAACTCGAAATTGATGGTGTAATGATGAATGTTGTTAGTGCATATGCTCCACAAGTTGGGTGTGCGATGGATGAGAAAGAGAAATTTTGGAGTGAGTTGGATGAAGTTGTGGTGAGTGTACCCAAGGGTGAGAGACTAGTGATTGGAGTGGACTTTAATGGGCATGTTGGTGAAGTGAACAGAGGGGATGAGGAAGTGATGGGTAGGTATGGTGTTAAGGAGAGGAATGCAGAAGGTCAGATGATTGTGGATTTTGTGAAAAGGATGGACATGGCTGTGGTGAATATGTATTTTAAGAAGAGGGAGGAGCATAGGGTGACGTACAAGAGTGGAGGAAGATGCACACAGGTGGATTATATCCTATGTAGGCGGGCCAGTCTGAAGGAGATTGGAGACTGTAAAGTGGTGGCAGGGGAAAGTGTAGTTAAGCAGCATAGAATGGTGGTCTGTAGGATGACGTTGGTGATCAAGAAGGAGGAGGAGTGTGAAAGCAGTGCCAAGGATTAAATGGTGGAAGTTAAAAAAGGGTGATTGTGAAGTGGACTTTAGGGAAGAGTTAAGACAGGCACTGGGGGGCAGTGGAGAGTTACCGAATAGCTGGATAACTACAGCAGAACTAGTAAGGGAGACTGCTAGAAAGGTGCTTGGTGTGACATCTGGACAGAGGAAGGAGGACAAGGAGACCTGGTGGTGGAATGAGGAAGTACAGGATAGTATACAGAGGAAGAGGCTTGCGAAGAAGAAGTGGGATTGTCAAAGAGATGAAGAAAGTAGACATGAGTATAAGGAGATGAGGTGCATGGCAAAGAGAGAGGTGGCGAAAGCAAATGATAAGGCGTATGGAGAGTTGTATGATTGATGGGATTGGACACTAAAGAAGGAGAAAAGGACCTGTACTGATTGGTTAGACAGAGGGACAGAGCTGGGAAAGATGTGCAGCGAGTAAGGGTGACAAAGGATAGTGAGGAAAAGGTACTCACGAGAGGAGAGTGTGTTGAGTAGTTGGAAAGAGTATTTTGAGAGGCTGATGAATGAAGAGAATGAGAGAGAGAGAAGGTTGGATGATGTGGGGATAGTGAATCAGGAAGTGAAACAGATTAGCAAGGAGGAAGTAAGGACAGTTATGAAGAGGATGAAGAATGGAAAGGCTGTTGGCCCAGATGACATACCAATGGAAGCATGGAAGTGCTTAGGAGAAATAGCAGTGGAATTTTTAACTAGATTGTTTAATGAAATTTTGGAAAGTCAGAGGATGCCTGAGGAGTGGAGAAAAAGTGTTTTGGTACCTCTCTTTAAGAATAAGGGTGATGTGCAGAGCTGCAGTAACTACAGAGGGATAAAACTGATCAGTCACAGCTTGAAGTTATGGGAAAGAGTAGTAGAAGCTAGGTTAAGAAGGGAGGTGATGATTAGTGATCAGCAGTATGGTTTCATGCCAGGAAAGAGCACTACAGATGCAATGTTTGTTCTGAGAGTGTTATTGGAGAAATACAGAGAAGGTCAGAAGGAGTTGCATTGTGTCTTTGTAGACTTGGAGAAAGCATATGACAGGGTGCCTAGAGAAGAGTTGTGGTATTGTATGAGGAAGTCAGGAGTGGCAGAGAAGTATGTAAGAGTGGTACAGGATATGTACGAGGGTAGTGTGACAGTGGTGAGGACTGCAGTGGGAGTGACAGATCCATTTAAGGTGGAGGTGGGATTACATCAAGGATCAGCTCTGAGTCCTTTCTTATTTGCAGTGGTGATGGACAGGTTGACAGATGAGATCAGACAGGTGGGCCCGTGGACTATGATGTTTGCAGATGACATTGTGATCTGTAGTGAGAGTAGGAATCAGGTTGAGGAGACTCTGGAGAGGTGGAGATATGCTCTAGAGAGCAGAGGAATGAAGGTCAGCAGGGCTAAGACAGAATATATGTGTGTAAATGAGAGGGAGGGTAGAGGAATAGTGAGGATGCAGGGAGTAGAGTTGGTAAAGGTGGACGAGTTTAAGTACTTGGGATCAACAGTTCAGAGTAATGGTGAATGTGGAAGAGAGGTGAAGAAGAGAGTACAGGCAGGGTGGAATGGGTGGAGAAGAGTGTCAGGAGTGATTTGTGACAGACGGGTACCAGTAAGAGTGAAAGGGAAGGTCTACAAGAGGGTAATGAGACCAGCTATGTTATATGGGTTGGAGACAGTGGCATTGACAAAAAGGCAGGAGTCAGAGCAGGATATGGCAGAGTTAAAGATGTTAAGATTTGCACTCGGTGTGACTAGGACGGATAGGATTAGGAATCAGTATATTAGAGGGTCAGCTCATGTTGGACAGTTTGGAGACAAAGCAAGAGAGACGAGATTGCGTTGGTTTGGACATGTGCTGAGGAGGGATGATGGGTATATTGGGAAAAAGATGCTAAGGATGGAGCTGCCAGGTAAGAGGAAAAGAAGAAGGCCTAAGATAAGGTTTATGGACGTGGTGAGAGAGGACATGCAGGTGGTTGGTGTGACAGAGCAAGATGCAGAGGATAGGAAGAAATGGAAAGAGATGATCCGCTGTGGTGACCCCTAACGGGAAAAGCCGAAAGAGGATGATGATGTAATCACAGAAGTTACAGTGGCCACATTTAATGGTCCCTTGCCCTGACACTAATAATTCAGAATATGGCCCTGTCCTCGGATAGCATAGCCTGCATTTCAAGTTTTTCATGTTCAACTGTGGTTTCTCCCCCACAATCTGGGCTATATGGGTATCAGTTTGGAGAATTTTCCAATTCCTATGCAGAATAGCCCTTATTGCCCTACTACCCCTGGTATTTGAGAAATAAATGAAGTCTTATTATCTGGCTTCTTATGTACCTTATCATATGTCAAGGGGTTTAGAAAAATATGGTTTGGCTCAATCATTCCTCATAGCCTTAACATCTACTGCTGTTTTATGAATCTCATATTCATGATACCCCCTAGTGATGAAATCATTACTCATTTTATTAAATTCTTCATCCCATCTAGCATCCCTATCAGTCAATCTAGAACAACGCATTGCTTGACCCTTCAAAATATTATTAAATATATGACCAGGGTGTATGCTAGTTCTACGGAGGTATGATGCATGATAGCAGTCTTTAGTATATCTATCTGTGTGGACACAGCCTTCATTATCAATGTTCATTTGAATATCTAGAAATTCAATAGGATCTGCAGAATATTTTCCTGCGAACCTTAAAAATTCACTACTGTGATTCATATACTCAATCAGTTCTCGTAGTTTTGAGAGTTTTGATGAGGAAGGAAGTCTGAATGAAGAGTTCAAAGCTAGAATCACAGGATTTGCAGCCAAATGGCACAAATTGTCAGGTGTCTTGTATGACAGAAGTATGCCAAAGAAACTGAAAAGTAAGGTGTACATAACAATGGTGCAACAAGTACTAATGTATGGTGCAGAAACCTGGGAAGTAAAGGAGAGCAGATGAAGAAGCTAGAGGTGCTGGAAAAGAAGTGGCTAAGAAGGGTGGTAGGATGCACACTGTGGGACAAATGAAGACATGAGGGCATAGGAACAGAAGCCAAAGTAGCTCCAATTGTAGAAAAGATGAAAGAGAACAGATTATGGTTGCTTGGGCACATGTGCAGAAAAGCAGAAGACAATATGGTGAAGAAGATTTGGGACAGACAGGGAAAAGGTAAAATAAAATAAGGGTGTCCAGCAAAGAGATGGATGGATTATGTGAGGGAAGGTCTGAGGAAGTCAGTTATGAGCGTCAAAGAAGACGGGAGTGTGGCATTGAATCGAGAGAGATGGTGACAGTTAACACAACACCCTGACCCCATGTAGAAAAATGGGAAAAGGGAGACTGATGATGATGATGATACACACACACACACACACACACACACACACACACACACACACACACACACACACACACACACACACACACACACACACACACACACACAAACAAAAATATTTATAGATACAGATAAAGATATTAATGGACAAGGCAAAATCCTATAGACTGGCATCTGATATAAAATATTTGAAAGAGCATTAATAGTCTACATAATTAGGGCAGGCTATGTACAGGGACCCAATGACTCAAGTGCAAACAGTATTTGGTCTCACAGAGGGTTTCTCAGTGGGAGTGGGTGTGCACCAGGGTTAAGCTCTGATCCCACTGCTATTAATATTCCTGCTTCTTTCCGGCCCCTGCTATCAAGCACGCCTTAACGTGCTTTAGTGCGATTTAGCGCAGAGTTGCCACTAGAGCAGCATCGGGCAGCACCGGTTTAACAAGGTTAAACTTTTTCTGGCTCCATAAAGTCTGTTCTTCAATTTTTCCCTTAGAACTGCTCTGTTAGGAACCTAAACAGTTTACACCTTCACTAAAAAGCACAGCACTTGTTCCTAATTGCTTTTTCTTCTCAAAAAGCTCAACACTTGTCTTAAAAGCATACCCCTTGTCTTATAAGCATTTTCTTTGCAGGTCAAGCACTCCTATATTATACAAATCCCTCACTTGCAAAACCCCCCAGGAGTGCCCACTTCCCTGCTAAGCCCTCTACTTTTCTGTCTCATACCAACTCATAATTCTTTCTAGCATGTCGAAGGGTCAGATGCTGGCGTCCTCTCCTGCCCAGTTGGTGAATCTGGGAATTCTGAGGCAATGTTACAATTGCCTCATGTACACGGACAACCCTCTCCTCCTCCCACATAGCACTAACACTTGCGAGAGATGCAGCTATTTAGCCAAACTGGAGGCTGAGCTCTCTCAACTCAGGACTGGCAAGACCAGGCAGGAGGAGAAGGCAACTACACACACCACAATACAAGTCTCACATAACTCAACCACACCACTGAATCAAACACATAAACACACTAAGACATACTCGGAGGCTCTGAGTAAAAATTTACCTAAACAGCAAAGGCCTCCAAAGCAGACACCCAAGCAACTGCAAACTCAAGACACCACACAAACAACACATAAAAAACAAAATCAGTGTGCAAAGCAGTCACTGCCCTTAAGGCCAAATACAACACCAAACATACTTGTCATAGGTGACTCCAAAGTCAGATACACTGACGTCCCACTCACCAGGCTGAACAAGGAGAAGGTCATGGTAAGCTGCCTATCGGGCGCTAGAATCCGCCACATAACACAAGCACTCAGGTCACTCCACGGCAAGTACAAGTATGACACAGTCATTGTCCATGCTGGTGTGAACGACCTGAGATGTACCTCCCTGGACTACATGAAAAGAGACATAGAGGAGCTCTCTGATTATGCAGCCCAGGCAGGTATGACCCTGACCCTGAGCAGTATCCTTTCTTCACCACGAATGATGCCACAATATAGTGACAAGATGATCAGCTTTAAAAACTGGCTTAATTTCTGGTGTCATTCAAAGGGGATCCAGTGTCTGTCTGCTTGGGATGACATGCTTGACAAGCCACGCTGCTTCGCAAGGGACGGCTTGCACCTGTCACCCCTGGGTTTCCGGATATTGGCTAAGGCTCTTGCCACCCCCATAGTGCCTTTTTTAGGCAAGGCTCAAATTATAAGCCTACCAACCTAGAAAACAAAAACGGGAAGAAACTAAGGGTAATGCTGCTCAATGCCAGAAGTCTAAATCTCAAAATGCACGCACTCGAGGCCCTTCTCAGTATGGAGAACATCGATGTCTGTGCTGTGACTGAAACCTGGTTCAAGGCTCCTGAGAGCACCCTGGCACTATTAGGTTTTACCTCATATCATGCGTTCCGGCCCCAAAACCTGGACCATACCACAAAAGGAGGGGGTGTATCCATATTCATCAAGGATACCCACACCTCCAGGTTGGTGGCTACGCACGAAGCATCGGAAACCATCCAGGTGCAATTAACCATAGGCAAAACTGCTCTACAATTTGTAGCATGCTACAGGCCACCCTCTCAAACTCAGGAAACCCACACAGCCTTCCTGAAGACACTGGAGGGTATAAATGTATCACCAAACACCATCATATTGGGTGACTTCAACTACCCGAATATAGACTGGGAACATTACTCAAGCCTCAACTTTCTAGCCCAAAGGTTCCTGGAGTTCATAAATTCAAATGCCATGGAACAACTAGTCACCGTCCCCACAAGAGGAGAAAATATACTAGATCTCATCATCACAAACATGGGGACAAAATGCTCCACACGAAGTATATCCCTCTTTGGTGAGATCAGATCATAAACTAATCTCACTAGAAATCCACATCCCGCCCCCCCCCCAAACAAAAAAAACCACCGTGAAGGACTTCTCTAAAGCAAACTTCACACTACTCAAAACAGGTGTGGTATCCTTCAAGGCCCCGAGCCAATGGAAACCACAACCCAATCTCGGAAGCCCTTACAAATGCCTTCTATGAACACCTTCAGGACTGCATGGATCAGGCAATCCCAAATAAAACCAAGACTCTTTCCACCAAGGGCAAATGTCCAGTCTGGTGGACCCCAGCCATAAACAAACTTTACAATAAGAGGAGAAAGCTATTACATGATAGAGCAAAATCCCAAAAAGGGAAGGCATCTTTGATCAGTACTAGCAAGAAACTACGATCTCTCATAAAATCATCCAAGGCCAACTTTGAGAAAGAAATTGCCATAGATTCAAAAGACAATCATAAGGCCTTCTTCAGCTATGTCAGAAACCTGGGTGGAAACTCCCAGATATGCTCAGAATTAGTCCAAAATGATACAAAAATCACTGAACCCACAGACATTGCCAACATACTGGCAGACAGGTTCAGCGCAAACTTCACCCCCTCCCCCCCAAAAGGAGAGATAACTATCCCAACAGAGTGTAGCCTCCCAGACATCTCAAATGCGCAGGTGAAAGCTGCTCTCTCTAAAGCTAAAAACACAGCATCAATGGGACCGGATGGTGTCCCCGGCTGTGTGCTACATGAACTCAATGAAGAACTAAACCCGCACATAAGGCAGCTGTTTAATCTTAGCCTTACCACAGGACATGTGCCCAAGGAGTGGCGTCACGGCAACTGTGGTCCCACTCCACAAAGGCGGTGCCTCTACGGACCCTGGTAATTACCGCCCCATAAGCTTAACAAGCCTGGTCTGCAAAGCTATGGAGAGGATCATAATGGAACTCATAAACAAGGACATAGGGGACTTGCAGACCTTGGACCCAACCCAGTTTGGCTTTGTCAAGGGCAGATCTTGCCTTTTGAACTTGGTCGACTTCTTCGAAACAGTTACCAAGGCCATTGATGAGGGAAAGGCAGTCCATACAGCCTACCTTGACCTTGCAAAAGCTTTCGACACAATACCCCACTCGGGTATCATAGAGAAACTTACCAGCTTAAATGTAAACCCATATGTCACAAGATGGGTTGCAAACTGGCTAAAGGACAGAACCCACAGGGTTAGAGTTGCTGGAGCCATGTCAGACTCCAAGCCTGTTACAAGTGGTGTCCCACAGGACTCCATCCTTGGCCCCCTATTGTTCGGCATCTACTTCTCAGAAGTACAGGCAAACATAGGAGGACTATGGCTGACAAAGTTTGCGGATGATTGCAAACTGGGTGCCATAGTGGATAGTACATCGGACACAGACATCCTTCAGAGGGGTCTCATGGAAACTGATAGCTGGTGCCAGAGCCATGGCCTGAAGTTAAACGCAAAAAAGTGTATAGTCATACCCTTCGGGAAAAACAAGGTAACCCCAAGCTACCATATAGATGGCAACCCACTAAGCACAGAAGAGGTTATCAGGGACCTGGGTACCCAGGTTGACAGTGGCCTCTCGTTTGACACTCACATTGCTAAAGTGGTTTGAAAGACCTTCTACATTGCCCATCTGATCATGAAGGGATTCACATCCAGATCAAGTGAGGTCATTGTTCCCTGTACTCTTCACTTATCAGACCAATGATCGAGTACAATGCCCCATTCGGGATGTATCTCACCCGACACCTGCAGCAATTGGAGAGACCCCAAAAGTTCCTCACCAAAAGGATAAAGGGACTCCAAAACCTGTCATATACTGCCAGACTGAAGAAACTCCAACTCTATTCAGTTGCATACCGTCTGCTCAGAGGTGACCTGTGCCTGACATACAAGGCCATGACCAACCCGAATTAATGGACATGCTCCACCTCAAAAAATCCAAATCCACCAGAACCACTAGAGCAAGTGACTTAAACCTTAGCACGGATATAAATAGGACTTGCTGGAGGGATAGATTTATCACCCAGAGACTCCCCATGCTGTGGAATAAAATCCCGGTCCATGTGAGGCAGAGCACCTCGCTGGCTCTGTTCAAGAGAAATCTTGACCGGTGGATGGGAGATCATAGGTTTACCCCGGGAATCATCTCTGTGTCACTGCTGGACAGAGGCACAACAAACTAATGGGCACATTATTTCTAACATAAGGGGTGGCGTAAGCCACATAACTTTTGGCTAGGCTTATAAATGCCTTAGGGCAGATAGCCTAGTATAAACCTATGAACCTATGAACCTATGAACTACATTAGCAAACAGGCAGGAGGGGAGAGATAAACAAAGTTGCCGTACGTAGATGATGTGGCATTACAAGTAGATTCTGAGCAACAAATTCAGCAAAGGATAGGGGAATGAAATGCAAAACTGAAGGCACACAGGATGAACTTGAGTACAGACAGGACAGTTGCAACAGAAGCAGATGGGGGAATCAGAAGAAGATGAGAATTTAGATAGAAGAGAAAATAGTGGAACAGGTTAACAACTTCAGATATCTGGAAGAGATGGCTGAGGAGAAGGCAAGTTGAATAAGGAGGTCAAAGCTAGAATCAGAGGGGCTGTAGCCAACTGGCACAGAGAGTCAGGTGTAGTGAATGCCAAAAGAATACCAAAAAGCTGAAAGGTAAGCTTTGTAAACCAGTGGTACTACCAATACTACTGTATGCTACAGAAACCTGAGCAGTTAAGGCAGGGCAGTTGAGGAAGCTTGAAGTGATGGAGATAAAGTGTCTGAGATGGTTGGTAGGATGCATACTATGGGGCATCATAGCAAAAGCCAAAGCAGCTGCAATGGCAGAAAAGGTCAACAAGAACAGATTATGGTGGTTCAGGCACATGTGCAGAAAAACAGAAGACAATCTGGTGAGGAAGGTTTGGGACAGGCAGGAAGAAGGTAAGAGGAAATGAGGGGATCTGGATTGTGTGACAGAACGCCTGTGACAGTCAAACATGACTGTCATAGAAGTTAAGAGAGTGAGATTGAATCTAGGGAGGTGGTGACAGCTGGCATGACACCTTAACCACATGTAGAAAAAAAATAGTAAAAGGGGGTTGATGATACTGATGATTTCTCTTCATATTTTTTACTATTTTTTTAAAGAATATTCAGAGCTTGTTTGATGTTTAAACCATGTTATTGTTGTATATCTATACTTCCTGACTTATAAATTTGCACACTAGTTTTATTATGTTCTTGTTTTAACAAAAATGCATTTCATTCTAGTTTGTGCACTAGCAATGTAGCTGCTAATCTAGTCTGCAGTCATTCCCATCTCCAAATATGTAGCAGATATTTCATTGTTTATTATGTATGCAATCTTTTTAGTGAAAGAAAATGTAGACCATGAAGGAAATACTTAGTAGTTTGTGTTCTGTTAATCAAATCTGCTGTTTGATTATGTTTGTCTGTAATTGCTGCATCTTTCTTCTTAATCTCTCATTACTTTAAAATTCCAACAACTAAGAAATGAGACCAAAAAAGCAACACTACTAGACAAAAACAAATTACTATTGTCAACTCCAACATATACACCAAGACAATCCTCAAAAATTCTGGACTGGTCTAAATAATCTTCTCCACCCAGGTAAATCCTCTACCCCTACCCCAGAAAAACTAAGTGACAAAACCCCTGAAGACGTAGCAAATTCCTTTAACAATTTCTTTACTGACACTATACAAACCCTAGCTAATCAATTACCATCCACCAACTCTATAAAAATGGAAAACTTCCAACAGCTAAAATCCACCTTTAAATTTCATCCTGTCTCCACTGCCTATATAAGATCCTTACTGAAGAAATTAAAACCAACCACTCTCTCTGCAGACCTTCTCCCAGCTGAATACTTACAGATAGCAGCAGATACCATCGCATACCCTATCTCAGTTCTTATCAATAGAACCATAGCAGAAGCTACAATCCCATCTATATGGAAAATATCCCATATCATACCTCTCCACAAAGGTGGCTTATCAACGGAACTATCAAACTATAGGCCCATAGCAATACTGTCACCATTGGCCAAAATCATGGAGAAGTGCATACACAAACAACTGCTTTACTATCTTACCCTGAACAATTTAATAACCAATTCTCAACATGGTTTTAGACCCCACCACAGTACAATCACTGCTCTTCTCTCTTTTACCGACACTATTAATCTCAACCGTAATGACAAAAAAATATCTTCAGCACTATTTCTTGACCTATCAAAGGCCTTCGATATGGTGAACCACCAGCTACTTCACCATACACTTGAAAATCTCCAACTTGACAAACAAGCTCTGGACTGGTTTCTTGGCTATCTATCTGGCAGGAAACAAGCAGTACTCTGGCAATCCAAGCTTTCTAACCTCCTACCTAATACCATAGGAGTACCCCAAGGATCTATCCTGGGACCTCTTCTTTTTACTATCTTTATAAATGACCTGTATAAAGCCATCCCGGAAGCCACCTGCATTCAATATGCTGATGACTCGACACTAGTCTGTGCTGATACATCTCCTGTCAACCTGCTAACCAAAACCCAATCATGTTTCATGTTAGTAGAGAACTGGCTATTAGGACGCAAACTGATCCTGAATCCTAACAAAACCAAATTACTACTTTTCCATTCCACTCAAAAGATAACACCCCTATCCTTTTCTATCCAATCCAAAAATGGGACAATCATCTCCCCAGACTCCTATACTAAACTATTAGGAGTCACCATAGATAACAAACTTAGATTTGATATCCATATCAATCAGACCATTAAAACCGTTAATAAAAAACTTGGGTCACTATACCGGATTAAATCTTTAATAACTCCAATAGCAAAAGTGACCATGGCCCGTTCTCATCTTCTCTCCACCCTCTTGTATGCCTCCCCTATGCTCACCAATCTTAACATAGCTGAACTGAATAAACTATCGCGTTGCTATAATCAGATTGCTAGATTTGCAACTGGATTGCCTTACAGAACGCACCACTGTATTAATCTAAGAAACCTAGGTTGGATTGAATTCACCCACCTTCTACAGAAGACCCAACTTATTGAAGCATATAAAATCCTAAACCAACCTGACAAAACTCCAGGGCTGAAAAATTTAATTAAACCCTACAACAATCTCAGTAGTCTGCGCTCTTCAAACAAGATATTAGTTCAAACAGTCAAATCCAACAATGTAGGGGGTGACTCACTTTTTACCAATTCCATTGGTAAAATCTGGAACTCCCTCCCCCCCAGCCTCTCCTGCATTTCCTCCCTAAGCCTCTTCAAAAAAAGATTAAATCACCATCTAAAGTCACATTGGCTCTGTCAATGCTCAAGTCCTGACTGACCCTTTCTCAGACAGGTATAGATCCCTTCCTAGTAGCATCCCCTCTTTCTTTCTTGTTTCTCTCTCCTCTTAACCAAAGTGACTAACCTAAAAGTAGAATGGTTATGCTGTAATCTGTGTTTATATTATTGTATCCCTGATATTGTATATTATAGTCCTGTTCTGCATCTCCTTTGTTGCATCTACTAATATAGGAGATACAGTTGTTTTTTGTTTTATCTTCTTACTCTGTTTTATTACAATGTATTAATTTTTGTTTTATTATAATGTATTAATCTTTGTATTTTACTGTGGAGCTTTTCTCCCCGGGCCTCCGCTGAAAATGGACATATATCCAGTCGGACTATCCCGGTCAACAAATGTAAAATAAAATAAATAAAATAAATAAATAAACTTTTCTTTTACTTACAGTAAGGACTATAAATGCCTCTGTTTTCTCTTTGTCCCACACTGTGTGTATTTTAATGGACCATAGCTCAGACTCATACCTCTCAACCTCTTAGTGCAAGACATCTGGACAAAGCCCACCAAAATGGTGAGACAAAGGCACAAACATAGGGACATATTTTAAATATTGCTCTTATAAACTTGGAACGTTGTTAGAGTAACAAAGTTTGTTTTAACATGCATTTTCTGAAGGATTTGATGTCTGAAACTCAAATGTATGTTATTTACTGACTTTAATCCTCAGATCATCCCAGAGATTTGCCAGAAAACCACAAATCTTATGAGGAACAAACCAAAAATATGAGCTCAAAATCTGGACATTCTGCAAAAATCTGGACAGCTGAGAGGTATGACTCAGGATATGAATATGTACCTGTTACATATGATGAGCATTTTACTGTCAGACGCAACAGTTGAAGTTCTAAGTACAAGTTAAAGCCCAGGTTACAGAATTCCTAGCAGCTTCCCTACAATCTGTTAAGGTGTGCTTTAGTGATTGTGTTCATGCTACTCCTTACAGTCTGTTGTGCTATATTTTACAGACTGTGTTTTTGTTGACTATATTTTGCCAAATTAAGTTTTTTAGTCAAAAAACACTTTATATTTTGTTAGCTACATCAGGCTTGGTATTTTTACAATACCCCTGCACATAGTCATTTACATTTTTCACTTATTTCCACTGATTTACTAATAGTTGAGTTAGCATATTTAGCTAAAGTGGGAAATCCGCACATGCACAGTGTGATGATGTCAGGTAGTGCCAGCTATGCCAAGAGGAGTAGGGTAGTGGATGTGCATATTAAAACTTGAAAAAGACCACAGCTCTGTCTCTTGTGAGTCAGGCAGAAATTTTTTTCTCCACCCTCCGACCCGGTTACTGTAGTGTTCTTAAACAGCACTGTCTTTCTAGTTGCCTTCTCCTTATGTTAATTTGACCATATATCTCATTTCCTCTCTGTTTTTACTGGCTTGTGTGAGTAAGCACAAAATTATCATTTTGTTAAATTACTCCCCTTCAACTATTTAAATTTATTGGCCATCCTACTGTATTCCATAGTACAAGAATACAAAAGTGACCACCCCCTTTCAATCTATCTTGCTGTTTTAAAAATAGTGACTCTCCACTAAAACTTAACTTTTTAGACAGGTAAAACTTAAGTTACCTACTTTCACATCTAACTCCTGTAGTGCACACTGCAGTGTTTAGGATAAACCATTTTTTTGCATCTTACCTTTAAGCATCCCTGTGACTAGCATTTGCTTAAAACCTGCTGGAAAGCACTAGGAAGTCTTAACTGATACAAGCAATCAACTCTTCTTGTTAATAAGGAGAAATTAATCAAAGCACTAAACAGCCTAGAATTGCAAAGTACCTTGCTAAGGTAAGGGAAAACAGCTCTTATACTTTACAAAAAAAAAAAGCACCAGACCATGCATGTCCAAGGGTCAGCTTCCGGTGTTTTCTCCAGTCCACCTGGTGAATCTGGGCATACTGAGGCAATGCAGCAATTGTCTCATTTACACAGACAACCCTTTTCTCCTATCACCCAACACTACAACCTGTGAGAGATGCACTTACATAGGCAAACTGGAAGCAAAGCTCTCTCCACCCAAGATTGTGCTAGGCAGTCAAGAGGAGAAGGTTATCACCCACACTACACCTCAAGCAACACATAGCCCTTCTAAACCCACACCACCAACAGCCACACATAGCAACACTAAACCCACATATGTGGAAGCCCTTAACAGTAACCTGCCCAAGCAACAAGGACCTCCGAAGATGAAACGCAAACAAACACCAATCACAACCAAAGTGTCACATAACTCACAACACCAGTGTGCCACTCAACAACAGCCCCTAAGGCAAGACAATGTAGCCAACACTTTAGTCATAGGTGACTCTATAGTCAGACATACTGATGTCCCACTCAATAGGCTGAACAAGGAGAAAATTACAGTAAGCTGCCTGTCGGGTGCCAGGATCTGCCGCATAATGCATGCACTCAAGTCACTCCACAACAAGTACAAATATGACTCTGTCATTGTCCATGTTGGAGTGAATGACTTGAGACGTACTTCCCTGGACTACATGAAAAGAGAGATGGAAGAGCTCTTGGATCATGTGGCCCAGACAGGTATGACCCCAGCCCTGAGTAGCATCCTGCCTTCACCCAGAATGATACCACAGTATAAGACAAAATGATTGACTTCAACAATTGGCTAAGCCTCTGGTGTCATTCAAAGGTGATCCAGTATCTGTCTGCCTGTGACGACATGATTGATAGACCACGATGCTTTGCCAGAGATGGTCTGCACCTTTTGCCCCTGGGATTCAGGTTACTGGCTAAGGCTCTTGCCACCCCTATAGTGCCTTTTTTAGGCAAAGGTCAAAGGACAAAACCACCACCGTAACAGGTACAAGCATGCAAAATCTGAAGGTAATGCTACTCAATGCTAGAAGTCTAAACCTCAAAATGCACTCTCTCAAGGCACTCATAGAAATGGAGAACATCGATATCTGTGCAGTAACTGAGACTCTAGGCTCCAGAGAGCACCCCTGCAATACCAGGCTATGACTCTTACCACACTTTTTGGCCACCAAACCAGGACCAAAACACTAAAAGTGGAGGAGTGTCCATATTCACCAAGGATATTCACAACACCAGGCAAGTTGCCCAACACTATGCATCTGAAATTCTCAAGGTGCAACTAACACTAGATAAGACTGCAATCCAAATTGTAGCTTCCTACAGATCCCCCACCATGCCCCAAGATTCTCACTACACCTTTATAAACATACTGGAAAATATTAAGATACAACCAAACACTCTAATACTGGATGATTTCAACTACCCCGCCATTAACTGGGAAATCTACTCATGTACCAACACCTTTGCCCAGTGGTTCTTGGAATTCATAAATTCCAATGCCCTGGATCAACTAATCCTTAGTCCCACCAGGAGCTCCAGTAGCCTAGACCTGGTCATTACCAACATGGGAAATCAATGCTCCACACCAGTGGTCACCCCCTCGTTGGTCAGGTCTGACCATAAGCTAATCACCCTTGACATCCACATCCCACCCCCAGCCCCCAGTAAGGAAACCTATGTAAAAAACTTCTCCAAAGCCAACTTCATGCTACTCAAGTCAGAAGTGACAAACTTCATGACACCCATGCAGATGGGAACTGAATGTTCGACTACTGAATCCTACACTAAGGCACTGCATGAGCACATCCACTCGTGCATGAATCATGCCATTCCCAATAGAACCAAGATGCTGTCCTCCAAAAAAGGAAGCCAATCTGGTGGTCCCTTGCCATAAACAAACTTTACAACAAAACGAAGAAACTGTTGCAGAAAAGAGAAAAATCTCAGGATGCAAAAAACTCCCTTACCAGCCTCAGTAAGAAGCTGAAATCCCTCATAAAATCCTCCAAAGCTAGTTACGAAAATAAAATTGCCAAAAATTCCAAAGACAACCACAAGGCATTCTATAGCTATGTCAAGAATCTAAATGGAAATGCTCAGATCTGCTCTGAGCTACAGCAGAATGGCATTAAATATACTGATGCCAAGGATATTGCCAAAATCCTGGCAGATCGATTCAGTGCAAACCTCACCCCCCTCTCACCCCATAAAGGGCCCATCTCAATACCGAAAGATTGCCAAATTCCGGTAATAACAGCCACACTGGTAAAAAATGCACTCTCCATAGCTAAGAATACAGCATCCCTGGGACCAGACGATATCCCAGGCTGTGTACTACATGAACTACAAAATGAACTGGCACCTAAGTGTCATGTTTAATCATAGCCTCACCTCAGGCTTCATGCCCACTGAGTGGTGCACAGCTACAGTTATCCCACTCCACAAGGGGGGATCCACCTTGGATCCCAGGAACTACCACCCCATCTGTCTGATGAGCCTGATCTGCAAGGCCATGGAACGTATTATCATGTAACTTATAAACAAAGACATTGGCAACCTTCAAACACTGGACCCCACACCGTTTGGGTTCATGAAGGGCTGATCTTGTCTCCTGAACCTGATTGACTTCTTTGAATCATTCTCCAGAGCCATGGACAAGGGTAAGGTGGTCCACACAGCCTATCTGGACCTCGCCAAGGCTTTTGACACCATCTCCCACTCTGGAATCATAGATAAACGTACTAAGCTGGGCATTAATCCCTATATCCCTCGGTGTGTTGCCAACTGGCTTACTGACAGAACCCACACTGTAAAAGTAGCCGGCTCCAAATCCAGCTCCAGACAGGTGACAAGAGAAGTACCTCAGGGTTCAGTCCTGGGACCACTCTTGTCTGGCATCTACTTCTCTGAAGTACAGGCCAACACTAAGGGACTCTGGCTAACAAAGTTCGCAGATGGACTGAAAACTGTGAGCCATTATTGAATTCCCAAATGATGTGGATATTCTATAAAAGGGCCTTACAGAAACAAATTCTTGGTGCCAGAGCCATGGACTCAAGCTCAATGCCAAGAAATGTATAGTTATCCCCTTTGGGAAAAAAACATGTACCCATGAATTACCACATAGGTGGCAGTACACTAAACACCGAAAGTATGATAAGAGACTTAGGGACACAGGTGGACAGTGGTCTCACCTTCGATAACCACATTGCCACAACAGTCAGGAAATCCTTCTATGTGGCACACCTCATCACTAAGGGCTTTTCATCCAGAAAAAAGGAGGTCATTGTCTCACTGTACTCATCCCTCATTAGACCCATTATAGAATACAATGCCCCGTTTGGTATGTACCTCTCAAGACATCTGCAATAACTGGAAAGGCTGCAAAAATACCTCACTAAAAGAATCACAGGCCTAAAGCAGATACCCTATGCTGACCATCTAAAAAAACTCCACCTATACTCTGTCGCATATCGTCTATTCAGAGGCGATCTTTGCTTAACATACAAGGCCATGTCAAACCCAGAGCTGTTGGACATGCTACACTTAAAGAAATCCCAATCCCTCAGAGACACACACTCCAGGGATCTAACCTTGTCATCACAATGAACAAAACATGCTGGAGGGATAGGTTCCTGACCCAGAGACTCCCCAGACTCTGGAATAGACTGCCCATGTCAAGCAGAGAGCCTCTTTGGCCCTCTTCAAAAGGAACCTTGATGATTGGATGGGAGATAGGAAATTCACCCCGGGGATCATGTCACTCGCCCTGCTAGACAGGGGTACAGGGAAGTAAATACTGTGGGAAGTAATAGCCAGGGAATTGGTATGGCTAGGCTTGTATAGGCCCTAGGGCCAATAGCCTAGTACCAACCTATGAACCTATGGACATATGCTAGCATAGTTAGCTGGAGTTTTGTAAATAATTATATGCCATTTGTATATCAAACTGATTTGTACAGGTGCTTGTGTTGAAAATGTATTTGTAAAGTTGCTTGTGTTAAAAAATGTACCAATAGTGGGTCCTGCTGGGAAGAAAAGAAATATACCTGTATGTCAGACTGTATTGTAACTGTTGAAATGAATATGTTGTAACAGGGGATACTGGAAGAGAAGAGGTTAATCTCAGTCCAGCTAACTTTGAAAAATAATCTGAAATTAAATTACTTGGTATAAGCCATAAAAATTGTATCTCACAGGTCTGAATGCAGTCAGTGATGCAACATCTGTGAAAACAAGGACTAGGAATTCTGCTATATTGTGCTTAGTGGTGAACTAATTGCTACTCTGGAAGGGTGGAAGAGCTGAAATGGTTTTATGGCTTCCAAATGCTATAAAATGCTTCCAGATGCTGCAGCACATCTTAGCAAAGCTCTGTGTGTGTGTATTGTGACACATTTATGTGAAATCCTGGCTTCTAGTAAAGGGTGTAGTATGGTTTATAGGTTCATAGGTTCATAAGTGGTTACTAGGCTAACAACCACAAGGGCCTTTTTAAGCCTAGCCATGCATTCCAAATCTCTGATGAGTTCTGATACCCTTGATAAGTGTAAGTATGGGCCTGGGAGATGAACCGTTTACAGGTTATCTGTTCGCATCAGAGACATAGGTGCCAAACCAGGAATGAATTTCCAGTTTCCCATCCAATTGTCCAAGTTGCACTTGAATTGGATTAGGGAGGAACTCTGCTTCACATGGATAGGAAGCCTGTTCCATAGATAGGGTAGTCTCTGGGATGCATACATATCACTCCAGCAGGCCCTATTTATATCATAGGCAAGGTTTAAGTCTTTAGAAAGGGTAATTCTAGTACTGTTTGTTTTGTGGGCATGCAGGAGGTCCATCAGAGTGGGGTCTGACAATGCCCTGTATCCAGGCAGTTCTCCCCTCAAAAGCCTGTAGAAGACAGAATACAGGGATAGGGCCTTGAGGAGGTCTGCATAGACATATTACTTATGCCCTGTATTCTTTTAGTCAAGAACCTCTGTGGACATTCCAGTTGTTGTATATGCCTGGTTAGGTACATAGCAAAGGGGGCATTATACTCAATGATAGGTCTGATAAATGCTGAATACAAAGGAACAATGACTTCCTTGGACTTAGGTGCCATATCTTTTTTATAAGTTGCGCAACATAGAATGATTTCCTCACCACTGTAGATACGTGATAATAAAAGGCTAGATTACTCTCTATGTGTGTCCCTAAGTCCCTGACTACTGGGTCAATTCTAAGAGGTGTGTTGTCAATATGATAGTTACCAGGGATGTATGACTTCTCAAAGGACACTATTATGCATTTATTGGCATTTAGTTTTAGTGCATGACTCTGACACCAGTTGTTTGTCTGTGTCAGCCCCTCCTAGATAACATTTGTGTCAGTGTGAAATTCAATGATAGCACCTAATTTGCAATCATCTGCAAATTTAGTCAGCCAGAGACCACTGACACTGGCCTTGACTTCTGAGAAGTAAATGCCAAAAAGGAGAAGTCCAAGGACTGATCCCTGAGGGACTCCACTTGTTACTGGCCTTTTTGTAGAGGTGGACTCCCCAATTCTAACTTCCTGGGTCCTGTCTGTGAGCCAGTTGGCTATCCACTGGGTGAAATACGGGTTTGTACCTAACATCTTGAGTTTGTCAACAATGCCTGAGTGGGGTATTGTGTCAAATGCCTTGGCCAGGTCAAGGTAGACAGTGGGAATGATTTTGCCCTCACCAGGTTGAGTAGGCATGATCTGCCCTTTACGAAACCAAACTGTGTTGGGTCCAGTGTCTGGAGGTTTTCTATATCTCTGTTGATCATCTCCATGATAATTCTTTCCATGACTTTACATATAAGACTAGTGAGACTTATGGGTCTGTAGTTTCCAGGGTCTGTAGATAACTCACCTTTATGCAGGGGGATGACTGCTGCCTTTCTCCAATCATGAGGCACAGTTAAATAGTAATTCCAGAGACCCTTATAGGTCATGTTTCATGCTATTTAGAAGGCATCCTGGGATATTGTCTGGGCCCATTGATGCACTGTTCTTGGTCTTAGAGACAGCATTAAGGACCTGCACCCTAGTGATAGTAGGGGGAGTTATATTTGATTATATTTCCTAAGGGAAGGTTGAGGGGGAGAGAGGAGTAAAGTTGGAATTAATTTATCAGCCAGGAGGTTTGCTATATCTTCTGCCTCAATATAGGTGGCTCCATTTTCAATGAGCGCTCCACACAATTGTGTAATGTCTTTAAGGTTGCGGACATAGCTAAAGAATGCTTTGTGGTTGTCCTTGGCCTGGGAGGCTAAACATACCTCAAATTTGGCTTTGGTAGACTTTATTTGTCCTCTGAGTTATTTGTTTAGTTTAATGAGAGTGATTTTATACTGCTGGGTGCTGCACCTCCTAATTTTTGCCATGATTTTCTTCCTCCTGTTATACATCTGATTGATTTTGTGATTTCATCAGGGTGGCTTGATTTTGTGACTCCATCAGGGTGGCTTGATTTTGTGACTCCACCAGGGTGGCTTGTTTTTTGAGTTAGTTCTGTACTTCTTCCTGGTTGGTGCAGCTGCCTCTATACAGCTATTAACATGCTTGTACAGGGTTTCTGTGAACAGTTCTGCATAGGCAGAGGTGTTCTCAGAGTTTATAAAGGCTTGAAAATTTTCCAGATTCTCACTTAATAACACGAGGATAGCCTTAGAATAATTCATGAATATTCCCAGTTTAGCTGGGGGTCCAGGTTTTATTTTTATTTCAAAGGAGACAATTTTGTAGTCTGACCTTACCAGAGAAGGCATTACAGTAGAGGGTGTTCAAAACTCTTCTATATTAGTGAGGACCAGGTCCAGTATAGTTGCACACCTAGTTGGTGTATTGACTATCTGGTCCAGGGAGTTTGTGTTTACAAAATCCAGGAATCTCTGTGCATGCACATTTGATGTTGTATAGGATTCCCAGTTAATAGTGGGGTAATTAAAGTCACCCATGAATATGGTATTGGGTTGGATGGTTAGTGTTCCTAATAAGTTTAAATACATGGTATGGGTTTTCTAGGTCATAGCTTGCAAGGAAGTGGTGTTAGATTTTACCTATGTTGATTTTAACATGCAGCAGCTGAAGTGTATTGTCCTGTTTGACCAGCCTTGAAGTATATTTATTTTTGATGTAAATAGAAACTCCTCCACCTTTAGTCCCTGCCTGTGAAGTAGCTGGTCTAAATGTGTGGAAGGCATTATAACCCTGTACTGTTGGTGTGCTGTCCATGGCTTTAAACCACATCTCTGAGACTGCGCAGACATCAGCATTCTCTAGGGTAAAGAGAGCTTCCAGGTAGTGGAGCTTTTTGTTTAGGGTCCTAGCACTGAGCAGTAATACCTTTAGATTTTCATGGTTTTGATTTGCTATGTCGGAAGTACTTTCAGTTTGGCATTGCCTAAAAAAGGCACTATGGGGGAAGACAATGTTTTAGCTAATATTTGAAAGCTTAGAGGGGAGAGGTGCAGACCATCCCTGGCAAAGCAGTGTGGTCTGTTGACCATCTCCTTCCATGCTGACAAATATTGCACCCCCATAGAATGACACCAAAAACTAAGCCAATTATTAAAGTCAATCATCTTTTGTTCATATTGTGGCATCATCCTTGGAGAAGGTAAAATGCTGCTCAGTGCTAGGCTCATACCAACCTGAGACACATATTCCAATAGCTCAGATGTCTCTCTTCATATAGTCTATGGAGGCACGTCTCAGTTCATTTACTCCCATATGGACTATGACTGAGCCATATTGGTAATTGTGATCCAGTGACCTGAGTTCATGCGTAATGTGGCAGATCCTAGCCCCTGATAAGCAACTGACTGTAACTTTCTCCTTACTCAGCATGGTGAGAGGGACATCAGTGTGTCTCACAATGGAGTCTCCAATGACTAGAATGTTGGATTGTGTGGTGATTTGCTCTATGAGCTTAGAAGTAGAGGCTCCATGAGATGTAGCTCTATGTGTTGATGAGGATGTTGTTTTGAAAGAGTGTGTTTGGGGCTGCTGAAGGTATTTCTTATGTGTACTTTATCTAGGAGGTCTTTGCGGTTTAGGATGGTTACATGTAAGTGCCTCAGTATATTTTTATTTATTTTTTATTTAACATTTGTTGACCAGGAAAGTCCGACTAGGTTCCACAGATCCTGTTTTCAGCGGAGGCCTGGGGAGAAATGCTCCAGAAGCATGTCTTTAGAATGTGGGAGGAAACCGGAGTACCCGGAGGAAACCCATGCGAATGCAGGGAGAACATGCAAACTCCACACAGAAGGCACCCCAGCCGAGAATCGAACCAGAGAACCTCTTGCTGTGAGGCGACAGCATTAACCGCTGCACCACTGCACAGCCCGCAGAGATGTGGGTCTATATGTCTGCTTTGAATTGTGCGTGATGGGTGAAGCATGTGTACTACTGACAACCTTATTGACATTAGGAGTACTTTTATGTGAGAGCGTTGCCTCCAGTGACATTGAGTAAATACATCTCCCAAATACCGTATCAGTTTGTTTGAGAATTAACTGGTTGTCAGTAAACATGAGGCAATTTCTTCATTGCCTCAGTCTGCCCATATCCACCAAGCTGGTAATAGAAACAGTAGGAAAAGTCATATCCATGGCAACAGACCCTTTTTTATTGATTAGACTGTTGGAGTGTGAATATCAATCACTGTCAGGGGTATCCGGTTTGCAACTATGTGGACAGTGCTTGTCACTGCATACTAGTTGTCCTGTGTGCAACTAGATACTGGAGAAATTTCAATTGTGCTTTTACAGAAAAAATGTCACTCAATGTGTCTGAGTCTGTACAGAGCATTGCCAAACACTTGAGGGGAAACTAATATGTAGACCCAGAAAATGTAAGGATGAAGTATTTAGGCAGCTATTCTGAAGTTAGAAAGAAATCAAGCAGTACTTACTGAAAACAAAGAATTAGCTTGCTAAGAATGATGAAAAGAGGGGAGTCACATGAATGGCTGCTGCTTTGCTACTACTAATGCTGGTCTCACAGTATGGGAACCACAGAGTCAGGTGACCAGGTGTGATGTTATTCTGTAATCCAGCACTAAAATGATGCTGTAATAGTAGATGAGACAGAAATCTCAGGGCAGTCTGTTTGTGAAACCTGAGAAGAAAGACCACTCAACCACATCAGCTTGCCTTGCTGTATTATGTATGTGGGAAACAGTAATTATTTTGATCAGTCATGAAAATATAGTGAGATTAGTTAAGTATTGTTTTTCTGTAGCTGCGTGAATCTTTCCATCTCTGTTATTTTTAATATTTCCTATAATTGAAACTCTGATGTATATTGTAAATAGATATTCTGTATTTTCATGTTCTTTTATTTATTATTAAATATATTTAAACTTTTCATTGTGGCTGGTCTTTTTAGGAAATATTTAACCTTTGAGAGTACTTATACTTATTTAGTGATGCTGCGGCATCATGCTCCTGAAAGTCTTGCTGTTCGGTCAACATTACCATTGGTATTAATTAATTTCACTCATTGTAATTGGATACCCTGTTAAGAGCCTTAGAGTAGTTGGATGGTGGCAGTGGAACCACCTTATAGCCTGGACAGAGGTAGTACAGAGGATAATTTATGCCATCCTTTCCCAGGTGTGTTTGTGTGTCTGTGTGAAAATCAAATCTCGAAGAGTGTGTATTTGTCAGCTCTTTGGAACAAGGACACAGAGCCCCTTAGTGGTCAGTGTGGATTCTTATTTGAGAGAGAAAGAGAGTCCAGCCCCATGTGTTCCCTGTGTGCTCTTAATGGGAAATTATGTTTGATGCAGAGAGCTGCATCTGAAAATACTGTGTGTGTGTCTACTTCTCTCAAAGTGAACATTCCTCCACCAGTGTCTGTGGTGAGGATTGAGGGTCCTTGAACACTGAGCCAGAGAATAGACATCACACACAGTAAAACACATCAAATTCCAATTACCAGAAAAAAGAAAGTCAGTTATTATTTAATAATAATGATAATAATAATAATAATAATAATAATAATAATAATAATAATAATAATAATAATAATAGTATTATTAATAGCAATAACAAGAATACAATTCCTTTGTTTTTGTATTGTTTCATGGGGGCCCTGATATAAAGTCTGCATTGCTGCCCTCCTTTCTTACAAAACTACAGCATTTAGAATATCCAACCACTCCCACAGAAAATTAGCAGTAGCAATTGTTCTGAACTCAGTCCCCTTTTTAGTATCACTGCAGATGAGATAGCCTTCTCCAAAACAGGCCCTGCTTCATGGAATAAAATTCTACTAACAATCAAAAAAGAAATAACTGTAAAATATTTTAAAACAATACTAAAACAATTCCACTTGAATTAGAAGAAATGTTCATGTTTCAAAGACAATGCGGAGATTAAACATAATGATGTTTACTACATACCTACTACATATTAATGTGATATTTAGTCCTATTCAAGAGCTTCTAGTGTACAATGTCCATGGCACAGAAGTTAAGGTTGCAATCTTTAGATCCTATGGTTCCAGGTTTGATTCCTTCACCCATTATTTGCCTCTTGTTGATCTTGAGCAAGTCATAATCAGACATTGCTAGCAGATTACCCCAAAAAAGGGACTTATATGCCCAGTGGTCCTACATCATTAAAAATATGGTTATTATGTGCCATCACATTTTCCATGCTATCCTATTGCTCACTATGCTATAAGTCTTGTGCATATATTATGCTTTTACGTATGCATATAACTCCATGTGAGTTTCAAAGTCTTGTTTAGGATGTATTTTACCTACACTTAGGCTAAGATTCTAAATTCATTTCCCAGTATACATGTGACCATTTTAGCTATGTAAACTATAACCATTCTTAAATGCTTGCAGTGTTAGTTGAATATGCTAGTTCTGACTGTTGTATATTTACTGTATTGTATGTGCATGCAGGTTAACCGTTTTGTATTTATGGTCTACGATGAGCTTGTGTCATGGATAAAAAAAACGGTTGTTTGACCCATCTGCTTACATGGTTAACAGATAAATAAATAAATAAATATAAAAATGACATAGCCAGAACTATCCTTGCTTCAACATACTTTGAATACCTCTAGGGTCAGTATGTGTATATTTACATAGAGCTCAGAATGAGTTAATTATAATAGCTAGGGACCACAATAGGTTTGAATGATGAGGAAAATGGAAAGGAAGGGGGTAAAGACTGCACATGACATATTTTCCACACTAGATAAATGAACGAGGGGCCCTCACTATAGATGACCCTTTTCAGAAATTGCTTGAACCAGTAGTCTAACACAAGCAGACATGATTCATAATACTCCACAAGACCAGCACAAGCAGACATGATTCACAATAATTCACAAGACTGGCACAAGCAGACATGATTAAGCAATAACCAATGATGTGGTGTGGTATACTGAAGATTTACCCATGGTTGGTATGGTTTAATCACGAGGGCCCGAGTGATTAAATAAAGCCAACCGTGGGTAAATTTCAATATACCACAACCACAGAGTCAGTTATTGCTATTATACAATGACATTATTTAAGAAAAAAAATGCTTACTTCTCTTAAATAATGTGTGTATAACGGCGCATTACTGTTCTTCCGTGGCTGGTGTATTACTGCTTCCTTGTGTTGATGTAAGGCGCATGCGTATGGGACTTGCGTTCCCACACATACCCGGTGCATCCATGCTTTGAAATGGAAGCAACGGAGAAAAGAAAGTCTCCATTGCTCCATTTTATTTTTAAATTAAAAAAACTTTAGGGCAGTTTAGGGGTAGGAGAGAGACAGCATGGAAGAAATACAAGGGATATCAGGTACATGTGAAAATAATGTACCTGATTTCCCTAGTATTTTGTTTGTCCAAGCTGCCTCTCTGGTATGTCCAGAGTCAGAGCTAAAGATTTTATTTTTATTTTTTAAGAAATAAAAATAAAATTTACACAGTATACCAATGGAAAGAAGTCCGGGAGACTGGACCTTTTTCCGTAGGTATATTGTGGGATTTACAGCGAGCATGCTGGTTGGGCTGGCCAATCAGCATGCATGTTTTCAAATATTAATGGGGAGTCATTATATAATTTACAATATTCCACAAGACAGAAAACATTAAGCAGAAATGTTACATACAGTAATTTATGTGCATGCATTTATTATCAAAGCACAATATCCTAGTGATGAAATGCAGGCAGTTTCTGTCACCCCATATATATATATATATATATATATATATATGGGCACAGGCAACTCCTCATATTTCTGTGACTACTTCAAAAGAAAGGGCAGCAAGTAACTGCCAGTGTCAAAAGGCTTTTGAGTACATGCACAAAGCGTCCAGATCAAAGAGACTGAGTCTTTGGGATGGTAGACTATTCACAGCTGTTGCATTTTCCTGTTGAAGAACTAAAGGCAGTCAATATACTTTAGTGCCTTGGGTATACTCTCTGCATGAACAAGCAGGGAAGTGGAGTAGAAATGTCACTTAAGAATATCTAATGCATGATAACTTATAGTACAAGTTCGGCTTTTTCTGCAGTTGGTAGCTAAGCTTTTTGTGCAGTTTATCATTGTACTTAATGTTATAGCCGCAGTGGTATGGCAGTAGCGTTGTTACCTCACAGCAAGAGGTTCTCCTGTTCGATTCTCGGCTGGGCTTGGGAGTACCTGCTGTGTGGAGTCTGCATGTCATCCCCGCGGTTGAGTTGCGTTCAAAAGACATGCGTGTGTAAATGGGCGTGTCTTTGTTGAAGGTTGGGCGTCAAGCTGGCACCTTGGTGTTTCGTAAAAATCTACTGCCAGTCATTAGCAGACCGGAGTTCCACTGTGGCGACCCCTTACCGGGAAAACGCTGAAAGACAAACAACAACATCATGGTACTTAATGTTAGCTGAGGAGAGTTGCCATTATGAATGTGTTTACCTAGTATTTCTCTGGGTGCAACTAATTTACCTGCTAAGAAATTAAGTGGGTAAGTATTTGTTTGAGTAAAATGAATGTACCTGTTTTTTTCCCTCAAAGCACATCAAGATTTTCTAGATTTACTCAAATGTATATATAAATTGTGTTTGAGCTTAGATTGTGAAGTGTTAGTATTACAGAAAGGGTTTTCTAAGGTAAGGTGTAGGATTAATATTACGGATAAAGGCTGAATTAAGGTTATGATTAGGGCTAGGGTTAGCAGGCATTTGTAAGGTGATGCAGAAGAGTGAATCCCATATACCTGCCCACCTTACTAATGACTGCTAACTCTAACCCTGCACTTTACCTTAGAAAAACCCTTTCAGTAGCAATACCACTGTTCAGACAAACTATGTATGAATGTGTGGTAGTGTTTTAGTGATCAGCCTACAAAAAGAAACTGTTAACTTTTGCATTTTTTTTTGATTTGTTGATTCTCAATACGCTGGCATTCATAAGTTTAGATTTCATATTTGTACATTTCGATAAATCAGTACAAATCCCTTTATTTATATACTTGAAAACTGAGTGGGTACCGCAGTTTGAGTTTTTTTAGTTTGTATGTGTAAAAAAGCTGACTTGAAGGTGATGTTTATGAATATTACGCCCAACCAAAGATTCATATCTTATTTGCTGACTATGATTGTCTTTTTGATTACATATTATTTTCGGAACATTTATTTTTTCTTATGATTTATATATAGAGAGAGAGACATCTAAAGTGTGTGCTGGTGAAAGGCATGCATATTTTCTGTTGCAGCTTGAAGGACAAACAGAGATAATTACTATTTATGATAGCTCTAAAAAGTATTATTTTACTTTTACCATTGTGGAACATTGTTATTTCATTTCTGTTTAAAGCAGTTTTTTTGTTAACTGACCTTTCCTTTGAAATTTTATTGTGATGTGGGTAAGTTTCACTTAAATCGTTTTCACAGTGCTTGTGTAGCTTAATTTTGTCTTAGAATGCTTGAGTGGCTCCATCTTCACAAATGAACTGCAATAGTCTGCAGAAAGGCTTCTCCGCAGATTTAGTTGTATAACTCAACCTACTTGATATTGTTTGGGTGAGCCCCCTGTGTATAAAAATGTTGCTTCCCATTCCAAAGTAACATTTTACTTATAAGACGTACAAGCCTTGGACTTATATGAAGCTTCAGTGCCATCCCTGCATCAATGGTGCTCTGCAATAATTTGTAAAGGTACTTCTTAGAACAGATTTGGTTGCTCAGCTTAACTTTATCTGAGATTATCTAGGTGCCAGTCCAGTCCCTCAATGCCCTGCAGTGAACAAAAGTACTTCCTCATTCTTTGGCTGTGCAATGTAATCTTGTTTAGGATTGTCTGAGTATCTACCTCTTCAAATGTGATATGCCACAATGTGTAAAAATACTTATTTTCAGAATAGCTTAATTTATATGATTTGACCAGTAAGTTTGAAATTCTGAAACTCATACAAATGCGAGTCTTGCTATAGTGAGACTGAATGTCTGAAAATGGGGACTTACAATATATTAAGGCCAAGATCAATATATCTTTCAGTATTCCCCATTTCTCCAAGGTATGGCGGTCTAAGACTTGCTAAGCAGTAGCGATATGGAGATGCAGCCCCCACATTGGGTAAGGGGAGAAGGAGAACCCATGTAAAAAACAGTTTTGTAGGAGAACAGCAACTGTCAACATTAACTGTTCTGTATTTTCACTGTTTTTTTTTTGTAATTCTGTGACTCAAGATTACTAGTCTCAGAATTATAACAAAGTTACAACGTAACCTCATCTTCGATCACCTAGGTTATTTCTTCTATCAGCAGGTTATGTAGCTTGACTTAGCTATAAAAAGTTACATAAAATACTTTCTTCTAGAACAGCAATTTACATATAGGAATAGCACCTTCCGTGGGTGGCACCGATTTCATTGAGTGGAGGTCCATGCAAGTATGAAAATGTTATATGCTTATACTACAGACAATCAAGCTGAATGCAGATGGAAACTGGACAAGGAATATTTGTACTTTGTTACAGATCAGTAAGAAGAGAATAGTTAAGCCAAATGTAGTTTATTTCAAATGCGTGTGTTTTTGAGGGGCGGAGCAATCTGTTTCTGTATAGTGCTGTGCATGCATTTTTATATGGTGAGGCCTAAAGTACATTTTGGATATCTATGGACCCTGAAAGACTCTTTTGTGGTTTGACGGAGGCTTACTCTGAGAGACAGTATGACGGCCTATGCTGATTACTCTGATTAAAACCCTCATGGAAGTCAAACCACCAACTCAGTTCTTAAGTGATCTTTATTCTCTCTCCTGAAAAATCCACAGACATCAGATGGTGCCAGAAATTAAGACGTACTTATAAAACTAGAGAAATTTATCTGATGAAGTGAAGACTCATAGTTGCTTTTAAGAGTTTGAGTGTTTGGAAGAGTGCAGATGTTTAATTTATGGTGAAAATTGCTGCAACTGCACCATCTTCAAGGAAATCTGGCAGAAAACTGGATGCTTTGTATCCTGAAAACAGATTTACTTCTTGCTATGAGGAAATAAGATGAGAAGCCTGAAAAGTTAACAATTAACTAAACATTTATGCATGTCACTGGGTGAAAATCTTTAAAGGTTTCTTGAAGAAGATTAAGACAAAATAACAATTAGACAGAGAGTCAATGATTATTTTAGATCCGGAAGAAACTTGCCATTTATTCACCTTTGTTTTCTTACAAAGCCATAAGGGCCTATATGAATTCATAGATTCATAGACTGTTACTAGGCTAATAACTTGGGGGCTTTTCTAAGCCCAGTCAAGTTTTCCTGAAAGAATAATGATGTCCTGTTTCCAAAAAGGACATTGAGGGCCAGGCATTTATAAGCTACTTCTGTCCATAGCAGACATGGGTGCTAGGCCCAGTTTAAATTTCCTAGTCATCATCCACTGGTCTAGGTTATGCTTAAACTGGGTAATAGATGAACTTAGCTTCATATGGATTGGAAGCCTGTTCAATAGGAGGGCAGTCTGTGAGACACATATCTGTCTCTCCAGCATGTTATGTTTAAGTCACAGATAAAATTCACATCCCTAGACCTTGTATTTCTGGTACTCTTTGACTTACAAATATGTTGGAGATTCATAAGTGTATGGCTTGTGGATGCTTTGTAAGTCAGGCATAGATCATCCTTCAGCAATCTATACAAGACTTGAGTAGAGGGAAAGGGCTTTAAGGTGCTCTGCAAAAGGCAGGTTTGTTACACCTTAGTTTATTTTTGTAAAAAACCTTTGAGGTCAATCTAGTTGCTGCAAATGCCTGGTCAGGTACATACCAAAGGGAGCAATGTAAGGGCGGAGTACAATGGGTTAATGATCTCTTTGGACCTAGATGCCATGCCACTACTTATAAGTTGCACAACATAAAAGGATTTCCTCACCACTGTGGCCAAGTGGTGGTCGAAGGCAAGGCTATATTCTATGTGCATACCCAGATCCTTGACCACTGGGTCACCTCTTAGTGGTGTTTTATCAACACGGTAATTAGCCAGGATGGTTGACTTCCCAAAGGGTTCAATTACGCATTTCTTAGCATTGAGTTTAAGACCATGGCTTTGGCAACATTTGTTAGTTAGAGATAGACCTTGTTGAAGAATGCTAGTGTCTGCAGGAGAGTAGATGATAACTCCCAGCTTTCAATCATCTGCAAACTTATTCAGCCCTAAACCTTCAGCATTTGCTTCCATTTCAGAGAAATAGATGCCAAAAAGGAGCTGGCCCAGTACCGAGCCCTGGGAGAATCTGCTTGTGACTGGCCTCTTGGTGGAGGTAGCTTCACCTATTTTGACCTCCTGGGTCCTATCAGTGAACCAGCTGGCTATCCAGTGGGTGATAAAAGGGTTTATACCTAAATTAGTGAGCTTGTCTATAATACCTGAGTGGGGTATTATATCAAAAGCCTTGGCCAGGTGAAAGTAAGCTGTGTGCACAATCTTACCTTCATCTAGTGCTTTGGAGACCCTCTCAGAAAAGTCCACCAGATTTAATACAAATTACCTTCCTTTAACAAAGCCAGACTGTGATTGGTCCAGCATTTGCAGGTTACCTATGTCATCATTTATCATGTCCATGGTAATTCTTTCCATGGCCTTACATATGAGGCTGGTAAGACTTATGGGCCTGTAGATACCTGGATCAGTGGTTGGACCTCCTTTGTGAACGGGAATGACTGTAGCCATTTTCCATTCCTTTGGCAAAAAACATGACTGAAGGCACCAGTTGAAAAGTGATTCAAGTGGACCAGAGAGGTAATTTTTCACACTTTTTATTAAACATCCAAGGAAGTTATCACAGCCCATCGATGCAGTGTTTTTGGCCCTGGAAATTGCACTGATGACCTGTTCCTAGTAATGGTTGGGGGGACTGTGTTATGTGGTATTTACTTTGGAGTATGGGGAGAGTGGAGGGGGGTGTGTGTGAGCTGAACCTGTCATCCAAAAGGTTGGCAATGGCCTCTGGTTCAGTGTAGGTGATGTCATTTACAATATCTTCTGTGCATTGTTGTGCATTTCCTCTGATGTTACAGACATAGCTGAGGGAAAGCTTTGTGGTTGTCCTCTGACTGAGAAGGTATTTTTTCTTCAAATTTAAGCTTTGAAGTAGTAATTAACCCTCTTAGCTGCCTATTTAGATTAGTCACGGGGCTTTTAGTATCTATGGCTTTGTTCATCCTACACTTGGCCAAGATTTTTTTTTCTTTTGTTGTGAAACCGATTGATATTGTGATTCCACTAGGGTGGCTTGTTCATAGGTTCATAGGTTCATAGGTTCATAGGTTCATACTAGGCTATCTGCCCTAGGGCATTTATAAGCCTAGCCAGAGTGTGTTTGGCTTTCGCCACCCATTTTAAATTAATTTTGCTATGCGTTTTTTGAGGTTATAGGTTCATAGGTTCTTTTGAGTTTGTCTTTTTCTTAATATGAGTGGGCACAGCTTGCTCTATACAGTTATCAACATGGCCGTACAGAGATTTTGTAAATAGCTCAGTGTATTCTATGGTGTTTACTGGGTTTGGGGGGGGCGGTGCTTGGAATTTAGCTAAGGTGTTGCTTAGTAGAGAAAGTTTAGCCTTGGAATAGTTCCTAAAGGTTGTTGGCTTTGCTGGATCCACAGATTTAATTTTTATTTAAGTAGTAATTTTATTTTAAGTAGTACTGCCTTATGGTCAGATCTGAAGAGTGAACATATCTCTTTGGCTGTCTTCAAAAGGAACCTTGACGATTGGATGGGAGATAGGAAATTCACCCTGGGGATCATGTCAGTCACCCTGCTAGACAGGGTTCCAGGGAAGTAAATATTGTGGGAAGAAATAGCCAGGGAATTGTTTTGGCTAGGCTTGTATAGGCCCTAGGGGCAATAGCCTAGTAGCAACCTATGAACCTATTAACATGGGTGAGGAGCATTGCCCCCCCCCCATGTTTCTGAGTACAAGGTCAAGGATGTTTGTACCCCTGGCAGGAGAATGGAACAACTGATCAAGGATGTTGGTATTAACAAAGTTTAAGAATCATTGAACTTGTACATTGGAAGTGGTGTAGGATTCCCAAGCTATAGACGGGTAGTTGAGATCCCCATGAATATCATATTGGGTTGAATGATGAGGGACTCTAGTACATTGAGCTAGGTAGTATGGGTTTCCTGGGACATGGAGGGGGACCTATATCTTCCCAGGATATGGTACAACACCCTGTTTATTTTCGATTGCACATGTACGAGTTCCAGTGGGTCATAAACTTTAACCAGTCTGGATGTGAGACTGGTCTCAATATTGACTGACACTTCCCCACCTTTCGTCCCCTCCTGTGTATTAGCTGGTCTAAAGCTGTGAAAGGCATTATAACTTTGCAATGCTGGGGTACTATCAGTGACTTTAACCATGTCTGTGTTACTACACAGATGTCCACACTATCCAGGGAGAGAAAGGCTTGTAGGGAGTGGAGTTTCTTATAAAGACTTCTAGCACTGAGTAGTACCACCTTCAGATATTCCTTCATAGGTTCAGTTAAGTTGACAGGTTTATTAGTTTGGCATTGCATAAAAAAGGCACTATGGGGTTGGAAAAGGTCTTGTCTTTGCCAATAACCAAACGTCTGTAGGGGATAAGTGCAGACCATCCCTGGCAAAGCAGCATGGTCTGTCAACTATGTCCTCCCAGGCCATCAAATATTGTACCCCCTGGACTTACACCAGAAGCTAAGCCAATTGTTAAAATAAATCATTTTCTGTTGGTAACATGGCATCATCCTTGGAGAAGGAAATATGCTGCTCATTTCTACGCTCATACCTGTCTGAGACACATAATCAGTGAGCTCAATCACGTGTTGCTTCATATAGTCAAGGGAGGTATGCCTCAAGTCATTAACACCTCAAGGACTGTAACAGAGGCATACTGATACCTGTGGTTCAATGACTTGAGTGTCTTTGTGACTTGAATGATCCTAGCCTTGAAAAGCAGCTAACTGTGCCTCTCTCTTTACTCAGTCTGGTGAAGGGGACATCAGTTTGCCTCACTATAGAATTGCCAATGACCAGGAAATTTGGCTGTGTGCTGGTTTGACTTAAGGGCTTAGCAATAGAGGCATTGGAAACAGTGTTATTATGTGTAGCTGTGGGTGGTGTTTTAATGGAGTGTTTATGTGTTTTTGATTGTACTGTGCAGGAGGGCTTAAGTGTTCTAGGAAGGTTATCTGTTAAGTGCCTTAGGATAAGTAGTTTTATGTTTAAGGTCTTTACCCTATGCAGTAGGGATGGTGTAAGTGTCACTGATAACCTCTATAGGATTAGTTTTGGTTTTATGAGAGGGTTTTGTCTGCAGTGTTAAAGTGTATGTACACCTGCTACATATACTGTCTGTTTTATTAAGAATAAGTTGGTTATAAGTGCACATTAGCAATTGCTACAATGCCTCAGAATACCTATCTCAACCAGCCTGGCCACAGATTGTCGGAAAGCATATATCCATGGCCATTGATTTATTAGGGAGGAGTGAGGGAAATTTAAATACTGAACAAGTCAATAAGACAAGCAACTTGATGAGCAACATTCAGCTATGTGCAAACTAGATGCTCTAGTAGTTAAAAAAAATCTGTCTTGACAATAATGCCTGAAGAGTATAGACCACATACTAGAACAAGGACACTTAGAATGAAAGGCACAATGAACCTTCCCCAGTAATTCCCAGCTCAGAAGAGTGAAGATTACCCTCTCCTCCCACAAGAGTGCAGACCACAAACCTTCCTAATGTAAAATAATTGATTTGAAGCTCCAGTGCTTTATGAGATTTGAACTCATGCCCTCTAATTTACATGACCAGTGCTCTAACCCCAGAGCTACAATGCCACACTATAAGTACTGAATGTTAGTGCGCTAAAAGATTAAGTGTCTGCATTTTGGTGAACTGCATGATTAATTAATAGCAGACAGACAAGCAGACAGACAGAATAGTCTGTTGTATACATCACAATGTAACCAGGAGCAGGCTTTCATGTGAAGCAGATAAGGTCTTATCAAATCAATGATATAGTACAGAAGACAATGAAAGCAGTAGCCAAGAATTATAGATATTACCTCAAAAAGTTGATGTGGGCAACATAAACTGACAGTCAAATAATAACACAAAAAGGAGGAAAAAGAGAAGATTTACAAAAGTAAAGACTAAGAAAAGAAGATATATGTATTGTAATAGCAATCAAGACATAAGAAAAATGGTGCAACACACATTAATACTTTGTGTAATAGTTGTGGCAATAAGTGTCTATAAGCACTGGTGGAAGCATTGCTGTAGTTTTAATAAGTTCAGAAGACTCTAAGCTACAAAAGGACATTTTGCAAAGATGGGTAAATGCCAAGAGAAGTATGCTGAAAAGAAGTTGCATGCTGCTGAACAGAAATATTAAAATGAAAAGAGATAACAAACATTTCCAGTAAGTAGAGGATGGCACAGTGGTGCAGTGGTAGCATTATCACCTCACAGCAGGAGGTTCTCTGGTTTGATTCTCAGCTGGAGTGTCTTCTGTTCAGAGTCTGCATGTCCTCCCAGCATTTTTGTGGGTTTCCTCCCACGTTACAAAGAGATGTGTCTGGAGTTTCTCCCCGGGTCTCTGCTGAAAATTGGTTTTGTTCCAAGTCAGACTTTCTCACTAAACCGATGTTAAATAACAA
This sequence comes from Protopterus annectens, assembly GCF_019279795.1. NCBI lineage: Eukaryota > Metazoa > Chordata > Ceratodontiformes > Protopteridae > Protopterus > Protopterus annectens. The sequence goes on along the minus strand of NC_056726.1, from coordinate 1,778,017,192 downwards.
TAAATAGAGAAGTGAAAAAGATTGACACACTGAAGTCTGTTTAGTATGTTATTAAAACTGTTGTCAATAAATGCACAAAGAATACTGAATTGAGTGTACTACAGTGGCACAGTTTTAGTGTTGTTGTCTCACAGTGCTTAGTTCTGTAGTTTGGTTCTCAGCTGGAGTACCTTCTCTGTGGAATCTGCGTGCCTCCCCGATGTCTCACATCCCAGAAATATGATGGAGGGTTAACTGGAAAAAGTCCAGACTGCCTCTATGAATGAATGCATGTTAAACTTAAACCAGAGTTAGATAGTATAGAGTGTAATATTTTGTCGAAGGATACTACTAAAGCACTGTAACTAAGAGGCAGTGGTCAGAAAGCATTGGCACATTGTTAACTTGCTTCAAATAATAAAAACTATAGACGTAAATTCTCCTAATATTTCAGAACTTTTGGCTTATGAGAAGCTAGACATGGGGAATGAAATTGTGATATGAACCCAAAGAGTGCAGGCCTACAGAATCATTCTCACAGTCTCATAGCTGTCCCAATTACTATGCTGAGGAAAAACAGTGACACCCTGCATGACAATAGTGAGTTATTTTCATTTACCAGAAGAGTAATATATAAAAAATAAAACTTGCTGCTATGGCAATGAACCATGTTCCAAGAAAAATGGCAGTAACACCTGTGAGTAAAATAAAGGAGGATGTAAAGTGAAAGAAAAACATAGGTGCCATTAAGAAGCAAATGAAAAGAAGAACAGGAGGGCAATATGATTCCTATTAAGTGCCACACCACAAAATAACAACCAAGAGAATAAAACAACAAATAGGCAATAGACCCAAACTATACAAACTATAAACTTCATTAAACACTCTGACACCTTGGTAAAGTCTTTAGAGGAATTCATCAAATGAATTTTCCTACACAAGAACAGCCCTTTAAAAGCATTCCTAAAACAACTAAAAACAGTCAATTATACAATTAATTAGTAATTCAGATAAGATATTTCCAATTACATTACATATTCACACCTCCTGGAGATAAAATCAAGTCTTATATTTCAAAACATAATTGAATTCCTTATACAAAACTTTATCTTTTAAACTTGCCCCCAGACAAAATATTTACTTATACAAGAACTGTTGATTTAAATAATTCAAGATTGCTACTATGTTATTAATGAAAGTGAACCACCACAGGACTCTCAACTTTACCCTTCCTAACATCTCTCACATGTTCTTGTAGCCTGTATTCAAATTACTCTTCTTCAGTTTTGACCTCAAAACTTTTTACAGTGAGAAGTGTGTGAAATTTCTATCTTACTTGCTATAGCTTGGATAATCCACATTTCACTCTCATATGCACCACTGACTTAACCACCTCAGTATAATTTCATAGTTATTATATTCTTCTGCTTTGTCTGCAATGCATTTTGCTTTATTCATATGCATATTATTTAATGATAATATTATTATTCCTCAGTAATAAAATCATCCATAGACTTCTGGAAGGAGGTCAACAGTCTTGCAGGACAAAAGAGCCTTCCCTCCACAAATTCCACATCCTCTCTACTTTCTGCCTCTGATTTCCTTTCACATTTCAACAAGCTTCCCAGGCCTTTCTTTAGACAATCTCAAACTGCATCTAACACTCCCACCTCCTCTCCATATATCCCTTCATTCATCTTCAGAACTATCACATCCAAGGACATCTACTCCCTGTTTGAATGGATTAAACTTGATAGTTCCCTGGTACTGACACCCCTCACCCATGGTTTATTACTCTTGAATCAACTTCATAACCGCATTGAAACACCTCTACAGCTTGTATATTACACTTAATATCTGGAAGAATGTGATTGTAAAACCTCTCCCTAAGAAACCCATTCCCTCCGATCCATCAGATTTCAGCCCATTTCCATTTTCCCTATGCTAGAAAATATTCTGGAAAAATTACATTATTTACAACAAAATCACTATATCAACTAATATTACTTTCACTCTCAAAAGCAGCATAGCTTTGGTCTGGTCACAGTACATTCACAGCTATCTGGACACTCAGTGACATCATTCGACAAAGGCCTGATTGTGGAGCAATTTTTATTGCCCTCACCACAGCCTTTGATCTTGTCAATCAATCAATCAATCAATCAATCAATCAATCAATCAATCAAGCAATCATTTCTCATAGACCATCTCACTGAAATTGGCATTAGTGATGATATACAGTCCTGGTTCAAAAACTACCTCTCTAACTGCTACTATTCAGCAAATTTCTATTCATCAACTTCTTCATCAGTCCCTTTACTGAAAGGTGTCTATAAGGATATATTCTTGCACATTTCCCATTTTTTTATCTACATTAACAAACTTCCTTTTGTTTACTCCATCTTCCTCTTCTGCTTTAGGATGATGACATGGTCCTACTCTACTCCAACCACTGTCTCTTCTCTTCAACTCAGACTTCAGGTTGATTGTCATGCTCTTACTCAGTGGGTCAGTGATAAACAATTACTACTAAAGTCCTTTAAAAAAGAATTAAACTTTTTGGATCTAAGCAAATGCTCACTTCTATCTCCAGGCCTCTAAAAATCATCAACCAACTTACTAACATCACTGAAAATGTCACTTCTTTCAAATACCTAGGGATTTGGTTAGACCCTTCCTAAATTGCAAACTCCACCCAGAATACACATATACATATGGACAAAATGAAATCTCTCATTTTCTGGGCTAATAGGATCTCATCTTTTCTGTCCAGACCCTGTAGAAATACTATAGGTAAACGTATCTTACTGGCTGAGCTAGAGTATAGTCTCCTACCAATTGCTGCAGTGTCTAAAAGAAATGTATCCACCATTCAGTCCATCTCAGATGCCATCACTCTCTCTCTCCCCAAAAAAAGAACACCACTTCAAAAACCATTGAACAGGTTAACCGTCTGCCTGCAAAATAACATGCAGACCTACTTGCCTATCAACTATTCAAACTTATCAAGAATGACATCTCCCCCCCTCTAACTTCCAGAATATTCAGAGATACGCCAATATACAACCATTAATTTTAACAACTAATGTCCTGTCCTCCAACCCCCAAAAAAAAAAAAAAGCTTTACTGCACAGGCCATGCGTTCTTAGTCCTTTGTCTCAAACTGTGGGGATCTCCGTCTTGTTTTCTTAAAGGTCATTCCTCTTATCCCATTTTCCTATCAGAAATAAAAGCACATCTCAACAGTTTAGGAAAATGTAACTGCCCTTTCTCTCTTTTTCTGTTCATATAAATTAACATCTTCATTCCCACTTTTGTCTAGTTACCTTGCTCTGACTCTTTTTTGATTTTGGTTCTTTCAGCATGTCAACTCTGATTTCCACTCTTTATGTAATACATGCATATGTTGTTTTCTTTTTTTTCAGTTACTCTGTATATAATATCATTTATGTATTGCCTTTATACCCAAAACCTAACAATGATATTCAGTTTGTATATAATACATGTATGTGCTGCATGTTTTCATTGGCTCTGTATAGAATGCCATGTATTTGTTGTGTTTCCCCAGGCTAAGACTGAAATGGGTCCAATGGGATCAGTGCTCTACCCTGATTAACAAATTCAAAATAAATAAAAATAAAATTTTAATACTGTCCTTGTATAAAACTGTTTAGACATTTTTAACTTAGATATGGACATGGACTGGAATCCTTATCACAGTTGTAAATATTTTTTCTCTTCAGGAAGTACATTTCTTAGAATAATATCTTGAATGAAAACCAATGTTCAAAATATCAATTAAAGAATTTGATACCTACTAGCCACCTAGATGATTGCCACCATTGAAGTGATACCCTACTCCATGTAGAAAAATAAGAAAAGGGGTTGTAAATGGATGGATGGATGCATGCATGGTGCTGTTTCATCTGTATCTCCACATATTATAATCAACTTCAGCTGAAGGAAGATTTCTCCACTGAAATTATTTCCACAGATGAATGAGTAAATTGGTTAACCATGCAAAATCCCACACTTGATTATTATAATATCACCGATGTACTGTTTTTGCAGATTGAGGCAGCAATGTTTAGGTATGTCTTTTGTCACTTTGACTTCATCATTACTATTAACATCTGAGAGCATGTATAGCATTTGTCAACAGTTTGCAACTAATTTCTGTCATCAAAAGCAATGACCTCTGATAAGCTCAGCCTGGTAACCATTTTTAAGAAAAACAGTATGGTCTCAGTGAAATTGTCTCCTTTCATGCTCAGCTGTTTGCATCTATTTTCTATGTCTTTCAACTTACTTGCTGGTCACTTTTTACCAGGTTACTACAGACCTAAAAACACAGTAAACTGCTTAATGAACACATATTCACTTAAGTGTAGATCATCTGGGATCAGTGTGATAAATAGTATGATAATTCTGCTGCTTTTGCCACATATAGACTTGTAATCTTGAAATCTAGCACAGGAACTGCCTGGAGAATCATGCCACTGTCAGACGTGAAAACATGCAGCAGTACATGGATTGCTCCAGCACAAGCAGAAACCACAACATGCATTTTTTTCTGCAGCACATAAAATGGCTTTATATTATTTATGCTATCACAACAAATTCAGCTATAATAACTTCTGACTTTGCAGCAACCAGGTCACCTTGCACTAAACTTGAAGAGGAAGAGTATGAACTAGTGACTGAAAGTGTCAGGTATAAGTGCATCCATATTCTGAAAACATTAGGTCATGGTTCTTTAAGCTTTGGTGTCTACAGCATCTCAAAAACACCTAAGCAAGGGGAGTACTGGAAAACTAATGGAAGAAAGAGAACCAATTAGTAAAGCCATGAACACACCTGAAATACAATCCACTGGGAGGAGAGCTCAACCCATCCTTCCCAGTGAGATATGCATTATCATCAGCAAATTCCTTCTATAAGGATCAATAGACACAAAGTCATAAAATATCAGCATTTGCAGGCAGAAACGAGAGCAATGCAGAAGAAAGATACCCAGACAGTTCCAATAGTAGTAGGAGTAACAGGTCTTATAAAAAAAGAATCTAACTCTGTATGAACTTCAGAAGGAATCATTACTGGGCACATTGTGGGTGCTGCAAAGAGCACTTCTGGCAGACATCAAAAACTGAAACAATACTTATTTCATGAACTTTAATCATACTTTGACTTAGGAATGGGGTCTATTCCCGTCATGGTATTAGAAATCCAAAAGATTTGGGGAGATTAAAAAAATAAGGATCCATAAATTGAAGGGGGGACAAACAACTTACATTAATAAAAGATGCTTATTAAAACTACAAAAAGAACAGTGTTCATTCTAATAAGTCAGAAACTTTTTACAGGTGGCATACATAAAAGCCCTTGCCTTTCTGCCAGAAAATAACACATTTAAACGCAAAGCTCAGTCTAAAAAATAGTAGAAGCTGTTTTCTTGCCATTAACTTCATTTTAAGTAGAATGGAAAACATCATGAACAAACATCAAATAAAATTTCCTGTCATTGGTAATTTCACTTTGAGAGAGAAGCAAATGAGCTGCAGTGCCTTTTTTGTCTGACTAATCAAATGGAAGCTCAGAGGCAAGAAGTTGTCAGACATTAAACTTGTGAGCATAGGACATCCCCAGACAAGGATCCAGTACTGTTTTTGACACTTTTAAGCCAGATACAAAATTTCGCAGCAAACAGAGCTACAAACTGACATCCTTAGTACCGCATATGCTTAAAACATGTACCCAGGCCTATACAGTTTACAAGCAAGTGCACTATAAATGAAAATAACAACAAAAAAAAACATTTTTGCTGAGGACACTCTAAGGTCTAAGGCCATTATATATATATATATATATATATATATATATATATATATATATATATATATATATATATTTATGGGAGCCGTTTATAATATCCAAAACTGAAATGTTGAACTTCAGTATCTCGAGACTATAAACCCGAATGTTTAAATAGCGAAAGTTCATAATTGCGAATTCAAATATCTCGAATTCGCGGTTATGGCCTTACGCTAAGTGATGTCCGGGATTGTGTGTTTATGGTGCGCAGTGCTGTGTGTAGATCTAGGTGTTTTGTCAGGTAAGTGAGTGTTTTGTAAGGGATTTGAGTGGGGGTTAGAGTGTGTTTGAGTGTGCTGATATGTTTGATGTGTGTGTGAGGGACTGGAGAGTGTGCGTGTGTGAGCTTGCTTTTGTTTCCTGTTTGTGCAATCTCGGAGTTAGTATATATAAGTAGGGGGGTGTGGGGGGCTTGCCCCCCACATGGTGGGTATGAGTTGTGTATGTGTGTAGTTTTTGTTTGCTTGTGTTGTGATGTGGGTGTTGTGGTGTATGTATGGTGTAGTGTATGCCGTTTGTTCGGTGTTTTGAATTTCGCGGTTTTGGGCTCGGGGTTTTGTAGTTTTGGTGTTTTGTAAATTCGGTTTCATAGTTTTGAGATTCTGAAATTCAATGTTTCAGTATTTCGAGATTATGAAGTGAATCTATATATATATATATATATATATATATATATATATATATATATATATATATTTATTTATTTATTAAATTATCATGCATGACATAGGCAATCTTGCATTTATATAAATGAAAAACAAACAACACTGACACCACTTTAGTTGCAAACATTATACATTACAGACACCATTGAAACAACTGTAGTTGCAAACATTATACATCACTTATAATCTATCCAGTCATTGTCAGTTAAGCATCATATGGCTCATTCGAATCCTGCCTCTTAAACCTTGTTCCTTCTCTGCATATATTGTCCCTACAATTCCCATTTTTCCTATATAGTTTGCTTCTTCTCTTTTCTAAGGATCTCAGTTCCAGTTGTTTTATCTCTGTTACTATAGCCACTACTTCTATGTCTGTACAGTTGACATGCAAGTTCACTATAAATAAAAATAACAAAAAAGCACTTTTTTGCAGAGAGCACTGTAATTGCATTTTGTAAAATGAGTAGTCAGTCACATAAAGTGAAATATCTGGCAAATTCTTTCTCTGGGAGGGTTTGATTTTGGGAAATGCAGAAAATGCAATACCACATGAATACAACATATTATACCTGCAAGAAGTGAACAGCAACACACAAACACGTCCTTTCTTCCTTCCACTGTAAAGGTCACACAGCTGTGATAAAAGTAACCTTCTCTTATATCAATCAAAATCATTTAAGTTCACAGATAAATCTGCCTGGTATAAAACTTTCACTTCCTTTGTGTTTCCTTGTAGGCATGACCATAAGCACTATTACAGCCAAGTACAAAATGGGATCTTCTCTGGGAGACGTAAAACTAACCAGGACAATGAAATGTTTTAAACCAGGGAAATGCAGTAAAGGATTTAGCTTCTTTTTCTCGTGTCTGTCAAAGAAAATCATAAGCAGACCCGTGCCATGCAACCCAAATGCATGAAGGTAGATAGCGCTATACTGCAGAATAAATGAATATTCACTTATTCACTACAGGAAAACATACACTCTATATTCAAGGGAAGTTTTCATCCAGCTACAGGGAGATGTTAAGCTTGATGGTTACAGGCATGCTTGGCTTTTTATTGCAGAGGCTGTGATTAAGTCTGAGGCAGAGAAGTAGGAGTTCAAATGCTGCCTCTGTTTGAAAAGGGATAATCTGTAAGGTTAAAGTGCTGCTTTTGGAGTTAGAAGTCTAATAAGTGAAGCTCATAAAGAAATGCAGTCTTAAGCTTGACCAGTGCACAATTAATATAAAATCATTGCTGGGAACAATTTTACAGTTTTTTGGATTAATTGCAAATTTTAGCACCATGTAAGTAGTGCAAATGCAGTTGACTTCTCAGTTTTTGCAGTTTAGCTGTTGTTACATTTTGAATTTTTCTTTAATGGCAAAAGTGCAAGTGGTAATGTGCATATTTTTGCCTATCAGCTTAACTCTTATCACATCATCAAGGGTCAAAAGGCATGGTGCTAATGTTAGAAGCTATTGTTCTGTTAAACTGCAGTAGTTGCCATCAGGCAGCTCAAAGATGGCAAAGGGACACACCCACTGTGTATAAGATGTCACAGAGGTCAAAGGGCATGGTGTCTGTATTGGAAAACCCATAGAACAGCAGCTTGAATTCAGTTTAATCCATAGAAAGACCAAAATCTAACACCCAGCTTTAGCAATCATTTGTGAGTGAATGAGAATTCTACACAGACAGGCAGCTAATTTATGCTGGTGAATTAGTTCATGAATCACAAAAAATATGTATATACGAACATATATAGATTAATATATCTGTACACACACACACACACACAGACATGCATGCATGCATGCACACAGAAATATACGTCTGTGTGTGTATATTATATATATATATATATATATATATATATATATATATATATATATATATATATTTACATTTGTTAACCAGGTAGTGTTGGACTGGGCAAGTAGCCTGTTTTCAGTGGAGACCCCCAGTGCAATTACAATTAAACATTCCAAGATATTATGAACAATGAGAGTTAGCAAAAAATGTGCAATTACAAAAATACATAGGAGAGGAATAAAATCTAATCCTGTATTCAGTATTGGTGAAAAAAATGCAATTTGCAATATCCATATGAACACATAGTAAATGTAGTACAGAGATAAACAGATTCAGAGTATATGCAAGTCAGTTTGAAAAAGAAAATACAAAAGACAAAAGTAGTACAGAGATACACTGAGTATATGCAAGTCATTTTGAAAAAAGAAAAGACAAAAATGAGAGTATAAGCACTAGGTACTATAGGTCCTGCAGAGAGGTATGCAAGAGAGGAGATCTGAAATAATAGGAGAAAGAAACTAGCCAGGAGCAATACAGGGGCAGAGCCAACTGCTATTGAGATAATCCTTTAGGCTTCTTTTAAATGAGGACACATTGGGATCATTTTGGATGTGATTAGTAAGAGTTCTCCAGTCCTTAGCTATTTTATGGGAGGAGAGGGAGTCGCCATGATAGTTGTGAGATTGGGTAACTTTTAGTATTAGTCTGTCAGAGGACCTAAAGGATCTGCAGTTGGAGTTAGGTTGGACCAGGCTTGAGAGTGCACGGCAGTTGCTGAGGTTGTGCATGATTTTATGGGCAAATGTCAGTTGATTTAATCTTAACATGTTGGGAAGTTCCAGCCAGTTGGGTTTTTGAAGAACTGCACAATGATGGGTTTTATGGGGATGATTGGTGGTGAATTTGGCTATTTTGCTGTAGCAGGAATCTAGGTTATTAAGGTCAGCTTTGCTTAGGTTGGTGAAGATATGAAAGCAGTAGAGGAGGGTAGATGATAAGTGAAATCTTGCTGTGGCTAGTTTGGCTTTGTGTGTAAGGCATGGTTTGGCCATATGTTAGGGTAGATGAGTTGAGATTAAAATTTGACAGTTTATTGAAAAGTACTTGGTGGGATATGGTGCCACATGCTTTTGACATATCTTGGAATATTGTTGAGAATAGCTGTCCTTCATTTCTGAGGCGATGAATAGTATCAGTAAAGGTTATTAGTGCAGAGTTTCTACTATGTTTGGGTCTGAAGCCATGCTGCGAGTTGGATAGTAGGTGGTTAGCCATGAGGTGATTCATTAGTTGTTGGTGAATACATTTTTCTAAGATTTTAGCTATGGCAGAGAGGATGGCAATGGGTCAGCTCAGTAGTTAGAAATATCTCTAGAGGGGCTGCCCTTGTGGAGGGGTATGATATGAGAAATTTTTCAGAGGTGAGGCATATACCATTCTGAGATGGAGCGATTTATCAGAATGGCTATGGAGTAAGCAATGGATGGAGCAGCTACTTTTAGAAATTCATTGGGTAGCTGACCAGCAGCAAGACAGCAGGGTTTTAGTTTACTTAGGAGCTTTTTTATGCATGCAGTTTGAATAGATTTAAAGGAGAAAGAGTTTGTGTTGTCAGTGGTGGGGGACAGACTGTGAGTGGTTGATTTTGTTTGCCATCTAGGAGCAAGGTAATAGAGTTAATAAAGGGAGAGTTGAACTGTGAGGCTAAGGGTTCAGAAGTATTAGACATAGAGGGAGCAGGGGTGAAGGATTTGCCGGGGTTAAGGAGGTGGTTGATATTTTGCCAGAACTTTTGTGGGTTGTGCAGGTGCTTTTGTTGGCAGGTGAGAAAGCAAGTTTTTTTATATCATAGATGACTATTTTTTAGCTTGGTTTCTTAGTTGCTCGTAACGGGTAAAATCACTTTTGTGTTTGGTGGTATGAGATAGTGACCAGGGCCTATCCCTATGTTTAATTAGGAGTTTAGTATCATTTGACAGCCATGGTAATTGTTTGGATTTAGGGCATATTTTTCTGGTGGGGGCAAGCTTATTTAGGATATCTAGGAAATTGTTGTTGAAATATTCCACTGCATGGTCTAGTGGTAGGTTTATTAGTGGAGACCAATCATATTGCAGTATTAGATTAAAAGTATCAGGGGAGAAGTTTTTCTTGCTACGGATGTATTTGAAAGGAATGCAGGATTGGGTTTTAATTCTTTTCCTTACTAGAAATGTAGAGGCACGGTCACTTAGTGTGACTGGTAGACAGCCAGCTTGGTACCCTAAGTTTGGCATGTTGGTTAATACCCAGTCTAGTAATGACTGTTTGTTGGAGTGTCTGTTAGTGCGAGTGGGACAGCTTATAGTTTGGTGAAATTGTACAAGTTAATAAAGTTGGTTGGGTTCTTAGAGCAACAGGAGAGCCAGTTAAAGTTGAAGTCACCTAGGATGATAATTTCTTGACTAAAGGAGGACGCAGACCAAGACAGGAGGGACTCTATGCTGGAGAGGTTATTATCTGGGGGCAGGTAGATGGCTATGATTATAATGGGTTTATGAGGATTAATATGCAAGTTTGCAATGAGTATTTCAGCACTGGGGATGTCAGGGGAGGTACCATTTAGTTTTTCGATTTTAAGAGAATCTTTAAACATAATTGCCACTCCCCCATCACATTGTTTAGTCTGTCTTGTCTTATGATATTGAGGCTTTGATGTGGGGCTTTAACCAGGTTTCAGTTATGACAGCTATGTCTGGGGAGTAGGTGGTCAAGGTGGTTTGGAATTCAGTGATTTTTTATTTACAATGCTTCTGGGATTGAAATTTATTATTAGAAGATCTGAGTTAGTGGTTATAGGTGGTGAGCTATGTAGAATTGGTACTGAGTGATTTTGGCTTGTAATAGAAGTGGAGTATGGAAGGAATTGTTGATTAGGATGTAAGCTGCAGTTGGGTCCTGGGTTGGGATGGATATCAGAGCAGAGTTTGGTTTGTGTTAAGGAGTGCATTACAAGGAATTTAAGTTTAGCTATTAATCAGTTGTACCTGTAGGTGGACAGCCTAAGACTGGTGGAGGGTATGTGTTTGAAAGGGAAGAGAACAGTGTTGTAGTTGCAGTATAAATTAGGGCTGATCTGACTATAAGGTTCAGATTGATGTTTGGTGGAGGTGTGTGAGCGTTGGGAAGGGGTAGTGTTTCATGTTATAATTTTGGAAGTCTGTGGTATTATAGGTTAGGTAAAGAAAGCATAAAAGTATTGAGTGGTGTGTAAAGAGTGGAAGACCCCCATGGTGGGAGGAGAGGAGTGGAGAAGATAAGGGGAAGTAAAAGTAGAGAAATGAGGGTGGGGAGTTGTGGTTTGTTGATGGTTCTGAAGTTGTGAGAATGGTGTAGAGTGGGATAGTGTATAAGTCTATTTTGATGGGAGAGGACTGGTATAGTGGGTAATGATTGAGAGAGTGGGTGAAAGACTGTTGGTAAGGGTGGGGTGTTGCAGGAAAAGGAAGATTAATGATTGATGAAGTTGTTGGGGATATGGCTTAGTTAGGCATAAGAAAAATGAAAGATGGGATGGGTGGGAATGGGGGTCAGGGAGGGGGGAGAAGAGGGAGCCTGAGTACAGAGAGGGGGAAATGGAGGGGGTTAAGCCTAGAAACAGTCATATTGCCTAGTCTAAAAAAACAATCAGCAATACAGTCTTGGATGTGCTTCTGGAGCTCAGAGAAGCTGATTGTTAGATTAAAGTGAGTGTTAAGGCAATTTAGCAGACAGTTACTGGGAGGGAATAGGCTAGCCACAAGTATGTTGAATTAAGTATGTATACAGCACAATGGAAAGCATTACAAAAGTTATTTTTTTTAAAGAAACACAGGTTTACAGGGAGAATAAGAAGTGGTGGGGGTAGGAAATCAGAGTCTTTCCACTGGGGAATATGGAGCTAGTGGAATAGAGCAGCAGCTATGTTCAGTAAAACAGTGATAATTAACAAGCATAGCATACAGCAGCTGTTTAGTTATTCCTCAGCAGTTTGAAGGCAGGGCTTTGGCAGGGTGCAGCAGATACAAGCTTTGGTTCTTGTTTCCCGGGCAGGGTGCTTAGCAGACACTAGGGCTTTACAGTTTTTAGAACCTATCTCAAAGGAGAGAGAGAGGCGACATTAATAGGTGTATAGAGGCACTAGTGAGAGAGGTGAGTAAATTTGTTCAGAGGAGACTGCCAGAAAAAAGGGGGTCAAGGGTAAGGAAACAGTGGTCAGAGATATGAGAGAGATCTGCTAGTAGACAGGAGATATTTTATCTTAGAGGAGAAGGGTGAGGGTGGAAGATAAGTTATGGGTATTTAAGTAGAAGGAGGTAGCTGGCAAAGCTCCCATGGCAATATATAGTACAAGAAGTAAAGAGGTACAGTTCCTACAGTAGTATATGGTATAGATAGAAGTAAAATGTAGGAAAAAGGAGGATATATATGTATATATATATATATATATATATATATATATATATATATATATCCATCCATCATATACACATACACACACACACACACACACACACACACACACACACACACACACACACACACACACACAGACACACACACACAAATACACATAAACACACATAAACAGCAGGTCTTATGTGAACACTTATAACATTCATATATACTCAGTTTACTAATTCTTTCAATAAAATGAAACCCGAGTTGAACAACAAAAGTTTGGGATAATGTGAATACATTTTTAAAGTAATCTATTATTTATTAGCATTGTAATAGTTTATTAGTATAAAACAATTTATTAAAAATGCTGTACTCTATCGGCTGTGATTACACAAGGACGCCTGAAGATATCTAATGTGATGTAGATGTGTTGCTATTGTTCTGGTCAAAATGTTATACTTTTTACAAGGGCAGTGTGTTGTTTGATTTGACCATGTACTTTGGTTTGTTTTTTAAACTTAGGGTGTTTGTGGGACATTGCTGCTCTATTCTGCTGGGCTGTGACTATATGAGGTCAACTGAAGCTAAAGAATTGGACCTGACCTTCTTGAGAACCATACCCTCTCTACATTTGGGAAATATGAGTTTCTGTTTTTGTACTTAAGTTTGAATATACTAGTGCTGATTTAAATGTTCTTCTGTATGCTTTGTGCTGTGGTGGATTTCTGTATTTAGATCAAATTTAGAAAGTTATCTCCTGGTGAAAGTAGGGTGTATTTCTAATGTTCTGGGTGAAATTGCTACTTGCTGTAAGAGTAGCATGTTGTTTGCCTGGCCTTTGTGCTCTGGTTTGTTCTTTAAATAAGTTCATAGGATGATACTAGGCTATTGGCCTGGAGGCTCTTATAAGCCAAGCCAAGACATTTGCTCATGTTCCTACAAAGTCAGTACCTGTTTTCCCTGTCCAGCAGGGGCACAGGTGGGATCCCAAGGGTGTATTTTCTGTTTCCCATCCAGTCATCCAGGTTCCTCTTAAAAAGGGCTAGAGAGGTACTATGGTTGACATGGAGAGGGAGTCTATTCCATAGATGGGGGTGTCTTTGGGACAGGAAGCTATCCTGTCTACACGTTCTATTAATGTCACAGACCAGGTTGAGGCCTTGTGCGTGGGTTGCATGAGTAGAGTTTGACTTACGGATATGCAGCAACAACATCAAGGCTGGGTCTGAGATGGCCTTGTATGTTAACTCTGAGCAGTCTGTACAAGACTGAGTAGAGAGACAGGGCTTTTAGCTTATCAGTATAGCACAGGTGTTTCAGACCCTGGATTTTCCTGGTCAGGAACCTTTGTGGTCTCTCCAGCTGCTGCATGTGCTTGGCAAGGTACATGCCGAAGGGGCCATTGTACTCAATAATGGGTCTGATAAGGGAGGTGAACAGAGATATTATGACCTCCTTGTTCCTGGATGAAATACTCTTACTTATGAGGTGGGCAATGTAGAAAGTCTTCCGTACAATGGAGGTAACATGGTGGTCAAAAGTCAGGTTGCTATCAACCTGGGTGTCCAAGTCCTTTACGACTGATTGCATGCTTAGTACATTGTTATTAATGTGATAATTAGTGAGCACTCCATTTTCCCAAAAGGGAATTATGATCCATTTCTTGGCATTCAGTTTGAAGCCCTGCGTCTGGCACCAGTCATTTGTTTGGGAAAGGCCCTCTTGAAGGATGTTTACATCACTAGGGGAGTTGAAGACAGCACCCAGCTTGCAGTCATCTGCAAACTTGGTCAGCCACAGACCACTGGCTTTGGCTTGCACCTCAGAAAAGTATATCCCAAAGAGTTGAGGCCCCAAGACTGATCCTTGGGGTACACCTCTTGTTATGAATCTACTACTAGAGGTGGGTTCCCCTATTTTGACTGAGTGGGTTCTATCAGTGAGCCAGTTAGCTACCCATCTGGTAATATATGGGTTGATGCCTAGCTGGGAGAGTTTATTATGCCTGAGTGGGGAATAGCATCAAAGGATTTGACTAGGTCAAGGTAGGTGGTGTGCACCATCTTCCCATTGTCCATGGCTTCTGTGACTATTTTGAAGAAATCAACCAAGTTTAACAGGTTTGATCTCCCTTTGACAAAACCAAACTGTGTGGTGTCAAGCATTCGGAGGTTGCCAGTGTCCTTGTTTATAAGGTTCATAATAATGCTTTCCATGGCCTTGCAGATCAGGCTAGTTAGGCTGATGGGCCTATAACTGCCTGGGTCAGTGGATGCTCCACCTTTGTGTAGAGAAATTGCAGCGGCTGCTCTCCATTCGGCTGAGATGAAGCTGGTGCTCAGGCTTTGGTTGCATAGGGTGCCTAATGGAGCTGACAGCTCATGCCTGAGTTCATGTAGGATACAGCCAGGGATGTTGTGTGATCCCATGGATACTGTATTTTTTGCCTTTGAAAGGGCATTAAACACTTGCTCCCTGGTGATGAGGGGAGGGGGGCAGGTGCTGGGGATGTTCTGATTTACTGATGGGGGGACAGGGAGGTGAAGTTTTCATTGAACCTGTCTGCCAGTTGGTTGGCTATATCTATGGAATTTGTGTATGTGGTATTATGGACCACAAGTTCAGAGCAGATTTGGATGTTACCTTTCAGACTGCAGATGTATGTGAAGAAGGCCTTGTGATTGTCCTTAGTGGATGTGGCCAATTTCAACTCAAAGTTAGCCTTAGAGGATTTCACTAGTGACCTTATTTGCTTGTTCAGGCAAAGTATATATTGCTTCCAGCTTGGCGCCTGCTCCTTCTTGGCTGGGGGCAGCATTTTTTTCTTTTTATTACAGAGTTTGTTTATTGTTGCTGTCCACCAGGCAGGTTTACTCTTCTTTGAGGAAGATGATTTGGTCCTGTCAGGTATTGCTGAGTCCATACAGCTATGTAGGTGCTCATATAGTTTTTTGTGTGTAGGCTTGGACATTAGTGCTAGTTCCTACTGAAGAGACAGTGGCAGAGAAGTTGCTTACAGTGGCGGATCCAGGAATTTGAAGAAGGGGGGGCGCAGTCTGGAAAATAGACCAACGGGGTGGGGGTGGTAGTGGCAAATAGAAGGGTGAAGGCTGTGGAAAGATCACCTTAAACTGCTCTGACAACATGCATGAAAGACAGCAATATAAATTCAGATGCATATCATTGTGATGTGGCTGTGATGGTAGAGGCAGGTAATTCTTTCCCAGCATACAACATATTTATAGGCAGTACCAGCTATTTCAAGGCATTCCTAGATGAGATATTTGGTTACCCATGCCAAGTCACAGTCCCTTTTAATGGCATAGCTCATATATACATTATGATAACCTAACAACGAGTCCCACTGAAGTTGACATCACAACAGCAAGTACCATAGTAAATGTTAGTGGGTTTTGCAAGTAAATAATGATTTTGTGAAAACAATGGAGTTTAAGTAATTAATAACAGCACAGCAAGTAAATCCCCAAAAGAAAATACTCAGTTAATTATAGGCAATGTGACGTCTGACACATACATAATCTCACCTATTCTTCAGAATCTGAGTCTAGAATTCACTGCTATTACTTTTGTCTTCATTGTATTCAACTTGCAAACTGAGAAAATACCAGACTGATCTAAAAAAATGACCTAAAAACTTAAATAAATCATCTGAATTTATCAGATAAATTGTCAGCAAACAAAGAAATGTATTTTTTATACCACATCATACTATACCATACCATACCATACCATACCATACCATACCATAGCATAGCATCATCATCATCATCATCATCAACCCCCCCCCTTTTCCCATTTTCTACATGAGATTGGGGTGTTGTGTAAATTCTCACCATCTCTCTCAACTGATTGCCATTTTCCTATCTCCTTCAACAATCATGCCTAACTGTCACAGGTCACCTGTCACACAGTCCATCCATCTCTTTGCAGGATGCCTTCATCTCCTATTCTTCTGCCTTCTTCTTGTCAGTCCCAAACGTTCTTTGCCAAATTGTCTTCTGGTTTCCTGTACATGTGCCTGAATCATAAGGATAGTCAAGCTATCAACATTGTGTGAACAACTGTCAAGGTACCTGTTACAAGAAAGTATCTTCTCAGAGTCATAAAAGGAGGAAAAACATCATGGAGAATCTGGAAGGGTAATGTGCCCAGACCACACAATAACAGAGCTAATGTAACTTCTAGATGGGAATGATGGGTGATACAACTATATTTGCTTTGAATGTAAATGGGATGACTAACCCTATAAAGAAGGAGAAATTTACACTAAACACAGAAAGTGTGATAAGAGACTTAGGGACACAGGTGGACAGTGGTCTCACCTTCGATAACCACATCGCCACAACAGTCAGGAAATTCTTCTATGTGGCACACCTCATCACGAAGGGCTTTTCATCCAGAAAAAAGGAGGTCGTTGTCCCACTGTACTCATCCCTCATTAGACCCATTATAGAATACAATGCCCCATTTGGTATGTACCTCTCAAGACATCTGCAACAACTGGAAAGGCCTCAGAAATACCTCACTAAATGAATCACAGGCCTAAAGCAGATGCCCTATGCTGACCGCCTTAAAAAACTCCAGCTATACTCTGTCACATATCGTCTACTCAGAGGCAATCTCTGCTTAACATACAAGGCCATGTCAAACCCAGAGCTGTTGGACATGCTACACTTAAAGAAATCCCAATCCCTCAGAGCTACACACTCCAGGGATCTAAACCTTGTCATCACAATAAACAAAACATGCTGGAGGGATAGGTTCCTGACCCAGAGACTCCCCAGACTCTGGAATAGATTGCCCATACATGTCAAGCAGAGTGCCTCTTTGGACCTCTTCAAGAGGAACCTTGACGATTGGATGGGAGAAAGGAAATTCACCCCAGGGATCACATCAGTCACCCTGCTAGACAGGGGTCCAGGAAAGTAAATATTGTGGGAAGAAATAGCCAGGGAATTGTTATGTCTAGGCTTGTATAGGCCCTAGGGCTGATAGCCTAGTACCAACCTATGAACCTATGAACCTATGAACAGCTGTCCTAAAAAAAGGAAGAGGCAAATATAGCAGTATTGACAGAAACCCATTTAGGTCATCAAGAGTATACAAAGTTAGCAAGATGTGGCTATATTCTCCTGGCAAGATCTATGTATGAAGGAGCCCAAATGAGGAGCACAGTAATTTTAACATCTGGTTCTATTCTGTACAAAATCATAAGTAGGTTAAATGATAAAAATGGTCACATAACACATAAAAAGTGATATGCAAGTATAAAAGTGCTCTTTATTAGGTCAAGTGGTCATCATAATTGCCATATATCTCTCCAAAGGCCCATGTCAGATAGGTCAGAGTAATGCTGGTGGATTCTGTGAGATTTGCAGAGGGTTTGCTTTTCATTTATAAGAGATTGGAATCAGATATTTGACTAGGAGAAATTCCAACAGTCATGGAAGAACATGACAGTATCTGTAGTGTCATCAAAAGGGATGTTAAATCCAGCTAGGCTGATTGATATCCAAAATGGTAAGACAACTGTGAAGGGAATAGAGAGTTTTCATCCCATTCCAATAGATTGAAATCCTGTCCTGATATAGGCAGGGAATATATAGGACTGCCAAACATATTAATCAGGTGTAGAATATTGTTGGTTGAAGACAGAGTTGTATTGAATGGCGGGCATTAAAGAACTGATGCATTGGAGGTTCCCAGCCTTTAAAATAAACTGGGAGGCTTTTGTTGATAAGATGAAATGGACTGTGCATCTTCGTCTCCTCTGCCTTTCAGCTTTCCCCGGTTAGTGGTTACCACAGTGGAACAACAGTCCACAGTAAGATTGGCAGTGGAGTTTTTTATGGTGTTGAGTTGCCAGCCCAACACCCAACCTTCCACAGAAGGCACAGACATTCACACGTAGGGCCAATTTAGAGTGTCCAATCGACCAACAGCATTTCTTTGGGAGGAAACCAGAGCACTTGGAGGAAACCCATATGAATGCAGGGAGGACATACAGACTCCACACATAAGGCACCCCAGCCCACAATCGAACCAGGGAACCTCTTGCTGTGAGGAGGCAACGCTAACCAGTGCACCACCACGGCTGCCCCTGAAATGACCTGTGGATAACAAACTCAAATCTTTAGATAAGGTGACAGTTTAGGCTTTTGAGAATTGTAAAAAGGAAATACCTGCAGAAATTAAAAGACAGATATGCCATTATGGCAAGCAGGGAGCAGAAGGAGTTCTATTACAAGACAATACAAGTGCTGTAGTAGAAAGGCAAGGAGCTGAATGAAGCTGAGAAAAGAAAACAGTTACTAGAGTTACAACAAAAGGTGCAGGAACTGGATGACAGAAGGATACTTATGAATTGTGATGAGATGTGATACAGGGCATATTTTTCTGAAATTCAGTGTCGATCTACCTGTATGATATGAAAGAAATATTTGTATGATATGAATGATATGAAAGAAAAACATAGGAACACCAAAATGTTTTACAATAGAGGAAAAAGGACACATAAACAAAGCAATTAATAGAAGTGAAAGAAAGAAAGTGAAAGCTGAAGCAGCATGACATCTGCTGGAGGCGTTTTTAATGAATTTTGTCTGATTACTGCGTACCGGGTATGTGTGGGAATGTACTGCATGAGCCTGGCACCCACAAAAAGAGCCTTCCAATTACTAGACAGACAAGTGATTCCCTATAATACCAACCTTGGACTATATTGTTCTGCATAGAAAATGTCTGTCAGTTAAGTTGTTCTGCACTGGTTTTATTATTAGTATATGTTATTTTTTAATCTACATAGTTTTTGATAAAAAAGAGTTCCTCTGCCTAATATTTGAAAGTTGCTGTAGGATATGTAACTGCCGCTGAAGGAATTATTCTGCATACAAAATATAAATGCCATGAAGTTCTTGAACAGATAATTTACAAACTGTTCACACACAGACATTGACTCACACACACTTTCTCATACAGAAATGAGCGGTTTAAATGACACACACTCACACACACATACACGCACACTTTCTCATACAGAAATGAATGGTTTAAATTACACACACACACACACACACACACACACACACACACACACACACACACACACACACACACACACACACACACACACACACACACCTTCTCTCTCAATCGAATGGCCATAAGCGCACAGGCGCACACACTCAAGCACTTACCTTCTCTCTTACAAGAACCGCTAGCATAAATTTTATGTGCAATTGTAGAATGTATTTAAATCTGCATTGGTGTGCGTGCATGCGATTAATGTATGGTCCTCCTTAAAGGAGAAAAAGCTTTCATTGCAGAGAGAAGAGATTTTTTTTTAATTATTGAAGCCTCCTGGTCAACCTACACCTGTAAAAGTGTCCCCCCAATAGTTAGAGCACCCTTAGCCACATTTTTTTATTTTTATTTTTTATTCATCATTTGTTGACCAGGAAAGTCCGACTAGGTTCCACAGAGCCTGTTTTCAGCGGAGGCCCGGGGAGAAATGCTCCAGATGCATTTTTATTTATACATTTAAAGGAACTAACCAGGATATGAGGATCAGGTCACCTGATTGTCACCATTAACTGCATTTCCGTGACTCACAAAAGAAATAAAAAAAATAAATAAAACCTATATGATGAAATGTAGCAGTAAACAAGGAATGGTCTCATCTATATACACTTTTGGCAGTGCATTTTTCTATTTCCGATTTCAAAAGAAAACTAAAAGCTTTTTCTTTTTCTGGCGCCAGGTTGTGTGGGTTAACAAATAGGGGGAGGAGCGCGCCCATGCACCAAGGCCTAAATCCGCCATTGGCTTATACCTACTCTCAGGAGATTGTAGTCAGCTTTGGAAAAGTTTTTTTGTTTAACTCTTGAAAGTGGGGGGGGGGGTCAGGGGAGATGGTGACTTTGAAGGTGATTGCTTTATGGTCAGATCTTACCAAAGAGGATAACACAGTAGGGGTGTTACAGTGACTACTCATGTTGGTTAGTACCAGGTCCAGGATATTTTCACCTCTTGTAGGGGTGTCAACCAGCTGATCCACTGGCAAAGTCAAGGAATCTCTGAGCGTTCATGCTTGGGACAGAATAGGTCTTCCACTCTATGGTTGGGTAGTTGAAGTCACCCAAGATCAGGGTAAGAGGTTGAATCTTGATGGAATCAAGTAAGTCCAGATAGGTGGAGTGGCCATCTTGAGTCATGGTTGGGGGTCTGTAGCTAGCTATGATTTGAATAGGTATTTTGTCAGCAGTTAACTGCACTTGGAGTGTCTCCTGTGCATCATATCATTTGACCAGCCTGGCTTGTGACTGAGGCAGCAAGGATTTTAGGTTCTTAATGTAATTTCATCTCAAAGCAAGTAATAAATAAGTAAGTAATAAAGTAGGAAGAAGTGCATTTTTTGTATATTATCTGTAGACATTGTTGCTTTACTCTGGAAATCTCTGACTAGATGAGAATACCTGAGTATATCTAATTGCACTTGACCTCAGAACCAAACCCCACTACAACTGGAAAGTGTTCTGTATTATACAGCAAGGTTGTACACTGTTAAGAACTATTTAAAATAATTCCAAGCTTTCTGGAAAAAACCCTAGAAAGTGGTGTCACCTCTAAAACTTATTTATTAGGTACTGTACAAAGAGGATAACAGTATCCAGTTGGGCATGTCCACAAATTCCTGTGGACTCCTGTGCATAACTGAGTGCAGTTGAGGACAACTGCAGATGCACAAGTGCAGCTGTATGTACATAAGCACACTTGCAGGGAGTCATATCACCCAGAGCTGAGTGCCCTCATGATGTAGGTGTACTGTTTATTATCTCTTCCACTATGATTGCCAGATATGGGCATTCTGAACCTGTCTAATCCTTTCTGTGATGTATAAATTTGTACTTAAACTGCATTTGTGGCATCTGGGCCAATTAATAACTGCTGTCTACAAGCAGCCATTACTTATTGTATTTGCCTTTACTGTCCTTTGTACTCACCATTTGCTGTCTAGAGTGAGCATTAATTTCTGACTTTTAGTCCAGTTATAGCTGTGAACTACTGTTTGTCTAATCATTGCACTAAGCTGTTGTGATGGCACCTCGGCCAAACCATTTGTAACAAGGTGCTCTTGTGGCATCAAAGCATGTTAGTAGTCACTACTTCACATATCCTTTAGTTGTTGCTACACTTTTACAGATCATGTTCACAGGTTCATAGGTAGGTACTAGGCTATCGGCCCTAGGGCCTATACAAGCCTAGCCAAAAAGGTACCCTGGCTTTCACCACCCAAGAAAATTATTTTCTTGTGCCCCTGTTGAGCAGAGCCACAGAGGTGATCCCTGGGGTGAATTTCCTATTTCTCATCCAATCATCAAGATTTTTCTTGAAGAGTGCTAATGAAGAGCTTTGTTTGATATAGATATGTAGTTTGTTCCAGAGTATGGGAAGTCTCTGGGACAGGAATCTATCTCTCCAGCATGTTCTGTTTATTGTGGTGACAGGGTTTAGGTCCCTAGAGCATGTAGCTCAGAGGGATTGGGATTTCTTTAAGTGAAGCATGTCCAACAGCTCTGGGTTTGACACAGCTTTGTATGTTAGGCAGAGATTGCCTCTGAGTAGGCGATATGCTACGGAGTAAAGCTGGAGTTTTCTCAGACGGTCTGCATAGGGGATCTGTTTGAGGCCGGTAATTCTCTTTGTGAGGTATTTCTGTGGCCTATAATAGGTCTAATGAGTGACGAATAGAGGGGAACAATGACCTCTTTTTTCCTGGATGAGAAAACTTTTGTGATGAGGTGTGCCACGTAGAAGGATTTCCTGACTACTGTGATGATATGTTTATCAAAGGAGAGACTACTGTTCACCTGTGTCACAAGGTCTCTTGTCACACTTTCGGTGTTAAGTAGACTACCACCTATGTGGTAGCTCATGGGTACAGAGTTTTTACTAAAAGGGATGACAATGCACTTTTTGGCATTGAGCTTGAAGCCATGGCTTTGACACCAGGCATCTGTCTCAGTGAGGCCCTTTTGTAGGATGTCCACATTGTTAGGAGTTTCAATTATGGCTCCTAGTTTGCAGTCATCTGCGAACTTCATTAGCCAAAGACCTTCTGTGTTAGCCTGTACTTCAGAAAAGTAGATACAAAACAGGAGAGGATCCAGGACTGAACCTTGTGGTACTCCACTTGTCACTAGTCTGAAGTCGGATTTGGAGTCTGCTACTTTCACAGTTTGGGTTCTGTCAGTGAGCCAGTTGGCAATCCATCTTGTGACATAGGGATTTATACCGAGTTTAGTGAGCTTATCTATAATTCCAGAGTGGGGGATGGTGTCAAAAGCCTTGGCAAGATCTAGATAGGCTGTGTGAACCACCTTACCCTTGTCTACGGCTTTGGTGACTGCTTCAAAGAAGTCTATCAGGTTTAGGAGACATGATCTGCCTTTTACAAACCCGAACTGGGAGGGGTCCAGAGTTTGGAGATTACCAGTGTCTTTGTTTATAAGTTCCATGATGATATGTTCCATGGCCTTGCAGACCAGGCTCGCTTGGCTAATGGTACGATAGTTCCTAGGGTCTGTGGTGGCTCCACTTTTGTGGAGTGGGATAGCCATAGCTGTGTGCCATTCAGTGGGCACAAAGCCTGAGGTGAGGCTATGATTGAACATGCTGCTTAGGTGGGGTGCCAGTTCATTCTGTAGTTCATGTAGAACGCAGCCTGGAATGTTGTCAGGTCCCATGGATGCTGTGTTCTTGGCTTTGGAGAGTGTGGTTTTCACCTGTGTAGCCGTGATTACAGGAAGTCGGCATTCTTCCGGTACAGAGATGGGCCCTTTAGGAGGTGAGGGGGGGTAAAGTTATCACTGAACCTATCTGCCAAGATGTTGGCAATATCAGTTGGTTCTGTATATTTAGTGCCATTGTGCTGTAACTCAGAGCAGATCTGAGTGTTGCCATTGAGATTCTTGACATAGCTATAGAATGCTTTGTGGTTGTCTATAGAATCAGTGGCAATTTTATTTTCATAACTAGCTTTTGGAGGATTTTATGAGGGATCTCAGCTTGTTATTGAGGCTGACCAGGGAGTTCTTCCACTCATGGGATTTTACTCTTTTTGCAACAGTTTCTTCCTTCTGTTGTAGAGTTTGTTTATGGCAGGAGAACACCAGATTGGGTTCCTTTTTTGGAGGATAGCATCTTGGTTCTGTTAGGGATAGCACGATCCATGCACTTGTGTAAGTGCTTATAAAGTGCATTTGTGTAGAATTCAGCAGTCATACCTCTATTGTCCATCTGCATGGGTGTCGTGAAGTTGGGTCTACTTCACCTTATCGCATGTTGAAAATATCAAATGGCAATAATGTCGTAAATGCCTACATCGAAAATGTTGTTGCGAGATGATGGTACAGTGGAGATGAGAAAATTTGCTCTTTCTTCACTGTAGTGCGATCTCGGAGTTGGTATATATAATTAGCGGGGGGTGTGGCGGGCGCAGCCACCCACAAAACAGTTTCGATTTAAGTAATTTTCAATGTTTGTGCTGTTCAATATTGTTATCCTTCGACAATATAATATAGATGCATGAAGTTTGGCACTTCTGTCTTAAGAAGCGTGAAGTTGGCTTTGGAGAAATTTTTTACGGTGGTTTCCCTAATGGGGGGGTGGAGGCGGGATGCGGATATCTAGGCTGATTAACTTGTGGTTGGATCTGACCAACGAGGAATTGACCTCTGGTGTGGAACATGGTTGCCCATGTTGGTAATAACCAGGTCTAGGAAACTGCTGCCCTGGTGGTGGTGTGGATACATTGATCCAAGGTGCTGGAATTTATGAATTCCAGAAAACGTTGAGCAAAAGAGTTGATACATGAGTAGTTTTCCCAGTTAATGGTGGAGTAGTTGAAATCGCCCATTATTAGGGTGTTCAAGACAACAATAAGATACAAAATGTCAGCAAAGCTCCAAATGCCAAAGATACACTGTCTACTCACATCAAAGTTGTCCAACAAAAAGTAATGCCTCGGAATGTAGAGTAATAAAATAGATTTATTCCAAAAACGAGTTAAGCGCTTTCACCCACGACCCATGGGCTTCATCAGAACTGACAAATAACTGTTCAAAAACATTTAAATTTTAATGTTTTTGAACAGTTATTTGTCAGTTCTGATGAAGCCCACGGGTCATGGGTGAAAGCGCTTAACTCGTTTTTGGAATAAATCTATTTTATTACTCTACATTCCGAGGCATTACTTTTTGTTGGACAACTTTGATGTGAGTAGACAGCGTATATTTGGCGTTTGGAGCTTTGCTGACATTTTGTATATTATTAGGGTGTTGGGTTGTACCCTAATATTTTTCAGTGTATCAAGAAATGAGGAGTGGGAATCCTGGGGCATGTTGGGGTACCTGTAGCAAGTTAAAATTTGGATTGCGGTCTTGCCCAGAGTTAGTTGCACTTGGATAATCTCAGATGCATTATGCTGAGCAACTAGCCTGGTGGTGTGGCTATTCTTAATGAATATGGACACACCTCCACCTTTAGTGTTTCAGTCCAGGTTAGGTGGCTGAAAGGTTTGGTATGAATTATAGCCTGGTAATGCAGGGGCGATCTCTGGAGCCTTGAACCAGGTCTCTGTCACTGCACAGATGTCGATGTTCTCCATTTTAAGGAGTGCCTCGAGTGAATGCATTTTGAGGTTTAGACTTCTAGCATTGAGTAACATTACCCTCAGATTTTGCTTGCTTGTACCTGTTACAGTGGTGAATTTGTCATTTGAACCTTGCCTAGAAAAGGCACTATAGGGGTGGCAAGAGCCTTAGCCAGTATCCGGAATCCCAAGGGCGATAGGTGCAGGCAATCTCTGGCAAAGCATTGAGGTCTGTTGATCATGTCATCCCAGGCAGACAGATACTGGATCCCCTTAGAATGACACCAGAATCTTAGCCAATTGTTGAAGTCAATCATTTTGTCCTTGTATTGTGGTATCATTCTGGGTGATGGCAGGATGCTACTCAGGACTAGGGTCATACCTGCCTGGGCTACAAGATCGGAGAGCTCCTCCATGTCTCTTTTCATGTAGTCCAGGGAAGTACATCTCAGGTCATTCCCACCAACATGGACAATGACAAAGCTTTGTTTAATGTTGTTTTAACTTTAAGAAAAGTATGAGCTTAATTTTAGTAAATTGAATGTAACTGATTAATTGAAGGAAGTGAATTGATGTTAACATATAAAATGAGAGGTTTTAGTAGAAGAAGTTTTTACTCTGTAAAGGTTGATTGTGGCCGAGGCGCTAAGAGAATTTTATAGTGGCATTAAATAACGTTTGGTGAACGAAAGAACTACATTTCACTGGTCTTCTTTCTTTGTTGTGTGATTCTAAGGAACTGTTTTGGTGATTTTACAATATACATATGACCAGTGAATCTTTGTGTTCTTTTCCCTGTATATTTCAAGATACGGGTATGGAATTTATTCAAAGAAATGGACAAACAAGTGCTCATTCTAATATACAGCTTATGGGGGAGAATGAAGGAGTTGTGCCAAGTTATCAAAATAATACCACACCTGAACTGCAATGTAATACAACGTTAAATGTTCTAAAAAAATGGGAAGATTTCCGGCAATGTATAACTGCCAATCCTTTTGCCACAGTGGGTAAGAGAACAGAAGTTTCTTTATTACCGGCAGTACAAGAACTTTGCTCCCAATTAGAAAAACTGATTTTTAAAGAGACTTCTGTTTTCTACAATATTAATAGTCTCCAAAGATATCAGGAGTTACAGATTACACCACAAGGTCTTCAACCAGTAAAAAGCCCTTCCACCCCATTTGAATTATCGGAAGAACAAGAGATAAAATTCCAAGAAAGGTGGATAGCGGCAGCACATCGCTGTAGTACCGAATGGGTATAAATATTAATAGAAAGAGACAATTTTAAGAGAAATAAATTATTAGTAGAAACAAAAAAACTGTGTAAAGAAATCACTAATATAACATCTAATTCTGCACTAGAATCTTTTTTAACCAACATTAACGATCAACTTTCATCCTATGAGAAGGATCTAATTAATCGGAAAAAGAGCAAACTTCAAAGAGATATTCGAGACTATGAAAGGAAGAAAGCCTTTGTGCTCTCATCCAATCAACAACCGAGACAACGGAGCATCAGTTTGCAAAAGGAGACGAACACATCCGGGCAGCGTAAGAACAGGAGTTTTTTATCTGGAGAGAGCGGGGCATCTTCATTGGAAGAAGAAGAGATGGTAGACCGAGAATTTCCCGATCTACCGAGACCTAATAATGCCGAGTCCTTTCGGAGAACATTTCATGGTTTCAATGGTCAACACAATGGAACCAGGAAATGTGGCTGGCAGGGACAGGACAATTATCAAGACCTGGGACAGGGTCGATACAAACGAGGCAAATGGACAAATTAAACAGGTAGAAAATGTTAATACAGTACAATATGTTGTGAATTTGTCCGATTATGTTTTTGATGAAGTAGAACTGTCGGTCTTACAGAAAGGCTTAAAATTTGTACCGACAGTATTGCCGAGATTGTATGAAATGAAAGGGTAATATTCAGGTTAGTACGTAAAATGTACTTAAAAGATTATTTTTATAATAATGGATGTAAAAATGATAATGTGCCAGAAATAGAAACTGATTCAAGCAACAATGACAGTTTTTATTCCTGTGATTCTGGAACTGAGAGTAATGCATATAGTTTGTTCGAAACAACTAAAATAGTAACAAAAAGTACTTTTATGCCTCCATTCAAAAATGTTTATATACAGCATTTTTTCAATGCCTTTAATTTGATATTAGAAAAAGAAATGTATGACTTTGAAGGCATGGGTAAAGAATACAATTTAACCAAAACGGAATGGATGAAGCTAAAACAAATGAGTACTAATGACAGTATAGTATTTAAACCATCAGATAAGGGGGGTAAACTGGTGGTTATGAATTCTTTGGATTATTATAAAATGTGCATGCAACATTTAAGTGATGAAGCAGTATATAGTAAAGTGGATGATATTACTTTAATGCAAGCACAACATGAATTACAAATATTACTAAAGAAGGGGGTTAGATTACATTATTTTACAGTTAGTGATGTGACAAATAAATTTATAATTCAGGAAAACTCAGTGGCAAAGTTTTTTTGCGTTCCTAAAATCCACAAAAGTTTAACACAACCTCCAGGACGTCCAATAGTGTCAGCAACAGGTTATTTTACTCAAAACCTAAGTTTTTTTTATACATGAATTCCTGTTAAAGGATGTACTAAAATTGCCATCGTATATTAAAGATTCCTTTGATTTTTTGAAAAAAATGGAATGAATAGTATGGACAGAGGACATGTATTTTATAACAGCAGATGTAGTAAGTTTGTATACAAATATACAACACTGTCATGGTTTAGAGGCAATACAGCATTTTCTAGGGGATAATCCCAGAACACACTATATTAAAGAACTATTATATTTTTGTCTGACGAATAACATCTTTGAATTTGATGGTAGTTTATATAGACAAAACAAGGCTACAGCAATGGGGGCGGCTTTTGCCCCAGTATATGCTAATTTGTTTATGGGGTTAGTTAAAAATGTGCACATATATAGAAGCACATTTTTTAGAAAACACGTAATTAAGTACTTTAGGTTTATAGATGATTTAGTATTTATATGTCAAGGGGGAAATAACCAAGTGCAGGCATTTGTACAATATCTTAATGCCAATGAATATGATATTCAATTTGATGGAATTCAGGTAGGTTTAGAAGTTAACTTTCTTGATATAACTTTAAAAGGTATGATGAGGACAAAAATTCATACCAAATACATAGGAAATTCGATCAGATTAATTGGATGTTACATGCTAGTAGCTGTCATCCTAATCATACATTAGCTTCCATTCCCTATGGAGAATTGTTGAGAATAAAAAGATTGTGCAGTGACGGAAATGAAGCACGCAATGAAGCCAGAAAAGTTGCAGCTTTGTTTGTACATAGGGGCTACAGCCTGAAAGAAGTGTTGAGAAGTTATGCTAAATTTATGACAATATAGGAGTTAAGACTCCAAAACTATATGGGGAGAATATTAGAAATGATAGTAACAAAAAAGAGACATTGAATAATTCTTTGTTTTTTGTTTCTAAATATACCTTTTTTTTCGGGTAGATTTAATGAATTAGTTAGAGGGTATTGGAAACAAGTGAAGAAAGAAGTTCCTTCACTTTCTCAAATATAATTGAGAATTTTGTTTCAAAGAGGACGGAATCTAAAAGATTTTTTAGTTCATAGCAGATATTCCAAACCTAAGAAAAGAGCTATAAAAGGTTTGACAGAATTAGGAACTTTCCCGTGTGGAAAATGTTCCATTTGTCAGTATATTACAACTAGTTCTGACAAAGTAGAAGGAAAAAAATTTGAGACTCAGGGTACTTATACTTGTATAAGCAGAGGGATAATCTATGCTATAGGTTGTTCATGTAGAAAATATTATATAGGTGAAACTAAGAGGAGTTTAGGTGAAAGGATAAAGGAACATATAAGAGATATTAAGAAGAACAAGATTATAAGTCCCATAGCGGAACATTTTAACAGGGTACATTTGGGAGATGTTAAGAATTTGAAGGTAACAGTTTTGGAACAAGTCTCACAGCAGTATGGAAATGTAGAAATGTTGAAACATTTATTAAGGAAAAAAGAATCTATTTTTATTATTAAATATAACACCTTACAACCTAATGGTTTGAATAAGGAATGCAATTGGCAAAGCTTTGTTTAATGTTGTTTTAACTTTAAGAAAAGTATGAGCTTAATTTTAGTAAATTGAATGTAATTGATTAATTGAAGGAAGTGAATTGATGTTAACATATAAAATGAAAGGTTTTAGTAGAAGAAGTTTATACTCTGTAAAGGTTGATTGTGGCAGAGGCGCTAAGAGAATTTTATAGTGGCATTAAATAACGTTTGGTGAACGGAAGAACTACATTTCACTGGCCTTTTTTCTTTGTTGTGTGATTCTAAGGAACTGTTTTGGTGGTTTTACAATGACAGAGTCATATTTGTACCCTTCATTTATTGATACTGTATGTATAGAAGTGTAACTCTGGTGTTTGACTCATTGTTAATCATGGTGCCCTAGTATACAGACCACTTGCACTAATTCATTTCATTAGCACTCATTTGTACTCCCTATTGTACCAGACACTAAATATCATGAAGTCACAGTTTATCTCACTGTATCTAGCCAGTCTGATAGCAACAGTAAAACTGATCCAATTTAAAAACTGCCTCATGCTCACTGACAGCTGTTTGATTCTTCCCAAAGATGATGCCAAATGAGAAAGGTGCACGTATCTACTAACCTTGGAAGTCAACCTCTCTTTAAAGACTGTAGAATGTAGCCTGCATGTTTTTAGTTGCAACATCTGCCTCAATCAACCATGCCCACCTTGTTTTAGACAAACAAGATTTCTTATGTTGAGGTACTTAAAAAGTCCCTGCCTGAACCACAAAGGCCTCTTTGATAAAGGTTTAGTATAGAGGACGCTCAGCATAATGCCAACAGGCAAACAATATAAGCAGACACTACAGAAACACAACTGCAAAAAGGGGTCATTCAAACTCACAGACCAATGCCCTTAAGGCAGCAAGGCCAAGACATAAATCAAGTGATGCCTTAGGTGACTCCATAATCAGGCACACAGATGTGCCAGTCAAAATGTTGCAAAGGCAGAATGATGGTTAAATGCCTTTCAGGTGTCAAGATCTGCAGTGCCACTAATACCACCAAGTCCCTTCATCCTAAGTACAGGCAAGACATCGTCATTACACACATGGGGGTGTTTGACTTCAGACATACCACCTTAGATCATATAAAAAGGGACATGTTGAAGCTCCTAGAATATGCACCTGAAATTAGTGTGAAGCTAATATTGAGCAGTATCCTCCCGTTACCAAAAATGATTCCACAATACAATCTAATGATAACTGACTTCAATTACTGACTTAAATATTGGTGTCATTTTTAAGGTAATCCAATATGTACCAAACTGGGAGTAGATTTATTAACACATAATAACAACACTTACTCATCCCCTCAGATATAACCAACTTATTAGCAGACAAATTCAGTTCTAAGCTTATTCCCTGCCTCCCCTTATATTTTCTGATCTTATTAACACATCCACAACATCCCCCTCTGATCACCACTGAGAAAGTCTTGAATTCTCTGCCAAAGGCCACAAACGCTAGCTCAAACTAAACAGTGCCATGAGTCCTTCAATATATGCTCATACTTGTTCAACAGATTTTTTTCCGTCAACACTTGTTAGGAAAAGTACATTCATTCCACCTGCTGATAAGGATGTGGCATTGTTTGAAAAATTATCTGTTAGCACTATACGAACATATTTGGAAAAAAATATAATTAGGGAACAAGATAATCTTATGAAACAAGAGAGATTAGTGTTGAAAGAATTGATTACCAATAAAGAAATTAGAATAATGAAACCCGATAAAGGGGGAGGGGTCGTCATTATGACTCACCTTGATTATACAGCCAAAATGGAAACTATTTTAAATGATGATAGTACCTATCAAAGAGCTTCTAGATGTGAGATGAATATAGCATATCAAAAAATTGACACCTTTTTGATGGACACCTTGTTGGAAGGGGGAATACAACAGAAAGATTATGGTTTTTTGGTAGTTGAACACCCAGTTTTACCAGCATTGTTCGGCATTCCCAAAATCCATAAAAGTATTCATAATCCCCCTTTCAGACCGATAGTAGCAGAAAAGGGATCCAAAACTGAACCTTTGGCAGCCTTCGTTGATAAGAATACAAAAGGGTTGTTGAACAAGTATAAGCATATATTGAAGGACTCATGGCACTATTTAAAACGGCTTAGTACTATTGGCAAGGGTGATTTGGTTGGGTCATTCCTTACCATAGATGTGGTTAATTTATTTTCCACAATACCTCAAGAAGAGGGGTTGGAATACTTTAGGGAAAGTCTTTTGAGAAGTAAACATTTGACAACTGTAAAGTTGAATAATGTAGTCAATTTCATGGAATTAGTACTTAAAAATAATTACATGATATTCGAGGGTGAAATTTACCATCAAACATCAGGAGTGGCTATGGAGGCCAAATGTGCCCCCATTTTTGCTAACTTTATATTACTGCATTGGGAAGAAACCTTTGTGTTCCCTACCCCTTTTTTTCAATATATTGTATTATATAACCGATTTTTAGATGGCATACTTATTTTGTGGAAGGGAAATGAGGATGAAGCTAAAGATTTTGTGGAATATCTTAATTCTATTACTTCGTTTCTTTCCTTCACATATAAATGGGACAACAAGACTATTGATTTCTTGGATATTAAGCTTACCAAGACAAGTGAAGGTTTAGAAAGTAATATACATAGAAAAGAAACGTATAGTAATTCCCTTCTGCATTTCTCAAGTTGTCACCCATTACATCAGCGTAAAAGTGTTATTAAAGGGCAGATGGTTATTCTGTCATGTCTTGTAAGCAATGATGAGGTTTTTTTATAGGGAGATGTACAAATTAATAGGAATGTTTTTGGATAAAGGTTACCCACTGAAATTGTTGATTTCAGTTAAAAAAGAGGTGGCGAAAAGAAGGTGGACATCATTTAAACCCATTTTGTTAGAAAACACTTCAATTATTGAGGTGAATGAAAGAATTGAGTCCACTTATTCGAAAATGTTTGATTCAAGAGCTATTGTCTTGAAGTACAACTCGGAGGCATATGATATTATTAAGATTATTGGGTAATCTTGGGACCTAGCATTTAATAAGGATATGCAAAAAGAATTTAGTCATAAACCAAAAGTAATTTTTTCAAGAGGTTTAAATTTAAAGAACCTATTTAAATAACAACAAAGTAGATTTACAAATTCACAAATGTACAAATGTGGGTCCTGTAGGTACTGTAGATATATTAATGATGGGCCCTATGTGGTTGTGAGGGGGTACAACAAGGCAATTTCATGCCCGGGTAGATGTAGTTGTAATTCCATAAAAGTGGTATTCCTTGCTACTTGCACGACATGTGCAGGATTTTATGTAGGAAAAAACATACGTAGATTAAGGGAAAGGATAGCAGAACATCAGAGGGCCATCAAAAACAAGGATTGTCACAATGCATTGCGTTTACATTCCAAGAATTGTGTTTGTTTCAAAAAGTTTATATTTTTTGTTATTGACAGGGTGTTAACAAGTGAGAGAGGAGGTGATTTTAGATGCAATAACTCTCCCTGGACTTAATGATCATATTTCTATTAAGCCCATTTTAAAACAAAAAGCTATGGTTGTTTAAAGTATTTTAGCTTTTAGTTGTTATGGAAAAGTCAATTATTTATTACCAGGGTTTTGACATCAATATATGTGCAATAAGTATTTTTCAAAGTGTTTAAATGTTAGTGTACATGGAAACAATAAATATTTTAGCACATGTTTTTAGAAAGTTTTATGTGTATTTTTTATGGTACTTGTGAGTTAGATCAGTATGTATATTTGGATTGTAATTAATCAAGAAATTTGATTGGTCAAAGTACATGTGGAACTTTGTATTTAAAATCTATGATTATGTACTCCTTTTACTCTGAAGAAGCCATTGGTTGATGGTGAAAGCATTTAGTATTTGGGAGCCTTCATCTTCAGCTCTTCATTAAACAGTTTGGTGCAGTTCGTGATTTTTGTGTTTTTATTTAATCTTGCACTAAATGTTAACAAGACCAAATAAATAATTGTGGACTACAGGAAGAGCAACATAGAGCACTCTCCACTTGTAATCAATGAAGAAACAGTTGAGAGAGTAAAAAGCTCAACATTTCTGGGAGTGCACATTGCTGAAGTCTTGACGTGGTCAGCCAACACAAATGCCATCATTAAGAAGGCACACCGACAGCTTCACATCTTGCAAAGGTTGAGGAGAGCAAGCCTACCATCAATGGCTCTCACAATCTTTTACAGGGGCACTATCAAAAGTATTCTGACAAACAGCTTTACAGTATGGCATGGAAGCTGCTCTACTTCTGAGCACCAGTCCCTCCAGAGGGTAGTGAATATGGTCTGATGAAGCAAATGTGAAAGCGCTTACCGACATTAAACTATGTTTTATGTACCCTTATGCTCTGCTTTATTCTGTTGGAAATTTTCTTTTTTGACTATAATGTTTCCTTTGTCTTTGACTTTGAATATTCACAGGGCAAACTATTTACCTGAAGCACTTGTGCTAGGCACCGTTGGGGTATAAAGAGCTTTTGCATTACATAAACTACTTGACCTTCCATTTCATGTTATTCATTAAGGCAAAAAGAAATGTGATGTCAGTTACTGGAGTACAATGTAGACTTAACACCTGAGTAGGTTATCATGGTGTGTTTGCTCAAAGCCAGCATATTTTTAGGTATCAAAGGTCCAGCTCTTGTCTAAATTAATAATTTATCCTTTGGGACTGTTATACAGCAGGCTGACCTAAAGCCTTCTATTTATTAAGCTTATGACAGACTGCTAGCACCGATGGGGGTTTCAATCTCAATACTGCCAAACTAATTACACAGGTGGTACAACTGCCACAAATTGATACAGGACAACTGCCAACCAGTGCACCACCCAGGTATGTGAGGGGATAGGGACTATGTGCCTTGGATCAAGTTTACCATCACAAATAGGTCTGATTGCTACCAGAAGGATGGTCTCTGTTGTCAAACTGGCACACAACAGTTAAAGTAAAAAAATGTGCTCATAAATCTGATTTCATAACCAATTCACCAATTGCAACCTAGCCACAAAAGCATAAAGATAATATGATCTGCTGTTTTGGGGAGAGGCTTCTACCATCCACACCCAGACTAGAACCACTTATCAATGATCACTTATGGAGCTGAGTTGTTGGCATAACATCCCAGGACCCTTTCTCACCACTCTGTGCACATGCACACTATTCCCAAGAAAGTAGAATTCTCCAATTACCCACCACTTTCTTCCTGGCACAGTTGTAGTGCCATCACCCTAGTTTGGCTAGAGACCCCAAACACTCCAGTTACCTGCCATTCTTGATTTAGCCAAATATAAACTAGAAAAAATATCTTTCCCTGGTAGTAGGTTCAAAATAAGCCTACATGGCTCAATAATGATAATATTTTCAGATAATAAATAACAATAATGCAGATATAAATAATAAACAATATTTACAATTGCTTAAAACTGAGTAAATAAAATTGTTCTTAAACAACAAAGAAAATGGTGCAACTAAAGATGAAATAAATAGAGGCCAAAACAGTGCAGAGAGAAAAATAACAGATATGGATATTTAAAGATGAAATCTAACTTAGCTAGATAAATAAATCTAACTGCCTCTAGCTTCAAGTGGTTTGAACCATTACTGTTCTAAACTCTTGGACTATACAAGGCAGAATTGCAGGAAGTGGACGGTTCCCTGGTTACAGATTCAAACATATATTAAGTTCGGCTCATTACTCATACACAGAAGCCAGTGACCAACCAATTACAGCATTGCCTTTTCCCACACTAAAATAGGTGTGATTTCACTGCAGATTACGAGTTTCTTTTTCCCCACATACATGAGCAATGGGCTTGCATTCTAATAATTGCTTTCTTTCGCAGTTCTGGAGAGCTGCTTCTTTGAAGTAAACTTTAATTGAATTTTCTTTCCCTTGGCTTTCAAAAGCTAAAAATACTACATTGATGGGTCCTGACAATATCTCTGGATGCATCTTAAATAGCATGGAGCACTATATAGCCACAACCCTGACAACACTGTTCAATCTCCGCCTCCATATAGGTTTTGTACCAAGCAAATGGAGAACAGCAACAGGCATTCTGCTACATAAAGGAGGACCTTCCACAAACCAAGGCAATTACAGGCCCATAAGTCTGAACAACCTCATATCAAAGCCATGGAAAGGCTTATCATGGAATTAATCAGTCAGGACATAGGGATCCTCCAAACACTGAACACATCTCAATTTGGATTTGTCAAGGAGAGATCACGCTTAACCAACCTGGTGGATGTTTTTTGAAAAGGTCGCCAAAGCAATGAATGATGGCAAAATGGTGCACACTGCATACCTCGACCTGGCCAAAGCTTTTGACACAATTCCCCACTCAGGCATAGTGGAAAAGCTAAATAAACTGGGAATAAACCCTTATGTCACCCACTGGATTGTGAACTGGCTCAAAGATAGAATGCATATAATCAAAATAGGGGAAGTTACCTCTACAAAGAGACCAGTCACCAGTGGAGTCCCCCAGGGTTTACGTTGGGAGCTCTCCTGTTTGACATCTACTTCTCTGAAGTAAAAGCCAATACCAAAGGGCTCCAGCTGAATAAATCTGCATATGAATAAAAGGTAGGAGCAGTCATTGCATCCTTAAATGACTTAGCCATCCAGTAGGAAGCTTTGCCTCAAATAAATAACTAGTGTCATAATTATGGTCTGAGACTAAATGCCAAAAAATGCATTATTTTCTCTTTTAAGAAGTCATCTACTGCAGGAGACTACCACATTAACAATATACCCCAAGGAGTTGACAAAGTTGTTCAGGATTTTGGGACATATGTGGACAGTGACCTAACTTTTGACCAACATGTGTCTATTTTTGTAAGAAAGTCCTTCTCTATTGTAGAGATTATAAACAAAAAAATTGTGTCTAGATCTAGAGATGTCATTGTCCCCCTTTACTCAGCCTTCATTAGGCTAGTCATTGAATATAATGCCCCCATTGGCATCTGTCTGTCTAGACACATGCCACAACTTAAATGCCCACAGAGATTCTCTACTAAAAGGATTTAAAGCCTAAACAGAATGCCCTACATGGGCTAACTCAAAGCCCTGTAACTATACTCTATATTCTGCAGACTTCTGAGAGGTGACCTGTGTCTGGCATACAAGGTGTGACTCCTGTGCACTGGCCCAGCAATCAAGGAGCCTCAATACTCACTACTAACACCAGTGAGGGGCATCCATATTGGGAAGGATAACAAATACACACACAGTAAAGTACAATTTCCCTTAAGAGCACACAGAGATCACAGTCCATCTGAGTCTGGTTTCTCCCTTTCCCTCCAGATCCCCAATAAGACTCCCCACTGGCACAGCTATAGGGTCCAGATCTCAGCCTAGTAGTCAAGCTAAAACCTCCAGCACTCTATCTGTCCAACAAGTGCTTTGTGTCCCTGCCCAAGTAGCTGACACACACACACTTTGAGATAAGAGTTATATACAAAAACACAGACACTCCTGGAGAAGGCTGGCACAGGTTCCCCAGCTATGCCCTTTCTGCCCAGACTGTACGGTAGTACCACTTGCCACCAACCACTAATATCAGCTAGTAATAAGGCCCTTAAAGGGTGTCCAATTATTACTGTGCAATATTATTATCCAAATGGTAAGTGTGACGAACAGCAAGGCTTATTTGGAGTGGATTGGACAGTATCACTATATACATGCAATGTACTCCAGTGGTTAAATTATCTCTATAAAACAGCCACAGATGACAGGTTTAAAATATTTAATAATAAATAATAAGAACACAAGACAATACTTCTTACTACACAGTGCAAGTCAAGTGTTCGGAGATTACAGATAAATGCTTAAAATAATACAGTGGAAAAGTTCTGACATCAGTACAGAAAACAGATAGACTAGACTTCCTATTTCCTATCTATAGCTAAGAGCAAACACAGTTCTAAAATAAACTTACATATAGAGCTAGGCAGTGCTGGTGATGTCGTCAGTTCTGAAAACAAATGCAAAATGCTCTGATTCTCTCTCGCTGTCCTTAAATTGATAACACAGTGCAACTGACTCATTTTAGATTACATCATTATTCTCTGTTTCCCAGGCTAACAGAAACTCAGAGTTTAACAGCCCTTTTGATCTTGCAGTAAGTCAGGAAGCCAGAGCAAATAAAAGACATTATACATGTAAATTCCAGCCATTAACTCTGGTCTCAAAACAATAGGAAGAATTCCTTCATTTAGACATCTTGGCTCCAAGTTTTGAGATCAAACAATTATACAATGCTTGATTTATCAGCTTTCCTTCAGCAGACTGCAATGTGTTACATTTTTGAAGTTCACCATTTACATAATTTTCTTACATTTAAGAGAACAGGCATGTGGCTTACATTAATATTTACAAATGACAGAATTATCTACAAAGTTCTATCTAGCTATGCTGGCACATATCCCCCCCCCCCCCCGGAAGAACTCAAGCTAGTTTTTCAAGTGACCCTTGAGAAACGTTGCTTAAGAGGGTTAGGTCTATCTGAGTATACCGAATCCCATTCCCTGTCTTGAGAGCCCAGCTGCATTGTCATTGCTAATCCCACTGCGGTGCTGCACTGACATATCATATGCTTGCAACCCTGTGCTCCATCTTAGCAACTTGGCATTTTGCTGGCTGGCTCTGTATAACCATTTTAGGGGATTGTGGTCTGTAACTACAGCGAATTTTCTTCCATACAGATAAGGCTGAAGTTTCTTCAGTGCCCACACTATGGCTAGACATTCCTTTTCTACAGCCGCATAGCATTCCTCCCTGGGTTGGAGCCTACAACTGAGATAAACCACTGGGTGCTCTTCTCCCTCTGAAGAAATCTGGCTAAGTACAGCCCCCTCCCCATAGTTCAAAGTATCCATCTGCACAACAAATTCTTTACTGTAATCTGGACTGGCTAACACATTGGGTCCTCCCAAAGCTTTTTTAAGCTTCTGGAATCCCTGCTCACATGCTGGGAACTACACTGCCTTAGCTGGCCTGTTTTTCCTTGTCAGGTCTGTGAGGGGAGAAGCTATGGTACTATAACTGGGGAAGAACTTTCTTTAGTACCTTGCTGTCCCTAAGAATGCCCTCACCTGCTTTTTGGTAACAGGTGCAGGCCATTCCTGAATAGCTTCCACTTTGGCAGGTTCTGGCCTGATCTTACCACTCCCCACTCTATGTCCCAGGTTGGAGACCTCTGCCATACCCACCTGACATTTGCTGGGCTTAATGGTCAACCCTGCCCTATGTAGTCTGCCCAGGACCTCCCTGACATGTTGAAGGTGCTCTCGCCAGGAATGGTTGTAGATGGCAATATCATCTAGATAAACAAGGGGAAACCCTCCTGCTCCTGCTAGAATGTGATCTACCAGCCTCTGGAAAGTTTCTGGGGCATGTTTCATCCCAATGGGCATCTTTGTGAACTCATACAAGATAAAAGGAGTCACAAAGGCTGACTTCTCTTTAACACTGGGATTCAAGGGCACCTGCCAGTAACCCTTGGCAAGATCAATGATTGTAAGATATTTAGCCCCACCCAGCTGCTCTAGGGCCTCATCTGTCCTAGGCATGGGGTAAGCATCTGAATCTGTATGACTATTTCCTGTGGTCTACACAGAACCTGCTACTGCCATCCTTCTTTAACACCAGCACCACTGGGGAGGCCCAGGGACTGTTGGACTCCTGAATTACCCCTAGTTCCAACATTTCCTGTATCTCCTCCATCAGAGTCTGTTTGACTCTCTCAGGCACCCTATAAGGGGCCTGCCTAATAGGCTTTTGGGGTCCTGAATCCACCTGGTTCTGCTCCAGGTGGGTGCACCCTGGTTTCCCAGTGAACATGTCCCCAAACTCCTGTAACACTGCTTGGATTTCTCAAACCTGGGTAGGAGATAGCTGCTGGGATATTGCTACCCCTTCCATTGAGGTGTCAGTCTGAGCCTCACTGAGGAGATCAGTCACCAGATCTCCCTCAGACTCCTCCTGCAACCCATTGCAAATACTCAGCAGAAGGGCCTCCCTATCATGGTAAGTTTTCATCATGTTAACATGGTACAATTTGCGCCTCTGCCTCCTGCCTAGCAGTTCTACCATGTAGTTAACATCACTTACCTTTCTTACCACCTTGTAGGGTCCCTCCCAAGCTGCTTGCAGCTTGTTGTGTCTGACAGGGATGAGAACCATTACCTGCTGCCCTACAGCATACTCTCTACCTCGAGCATTCCTGTCATACCATACCTTTTTCTGTTGTTGGGCTACTGCCAGGTTCTCCTGTACCAAGCCCATGAGTTCCCTGAACCTTGTCCTGAGGTTTGGGACATATGCCACAACAGACTCCTTGTGAGATTCACACTCACCTTCTCACTCATCATGAATTAAATCTAGAGGTCCCCCTCACCCAATGCCTATACAGCAACTCAAAGGGTGAGAAACCTGTGGATTCCTGGGGAACCTCTCTGTAACCAAACAACAGATGGGGTAAATATTTGTCCCACTCCCTCTTAAACTGGTCTGCAAATGCCTGTAGCATGGACTTGATTGTAGAGTTTAACCTCTCAATAAGACCATTAGTCTGGGGAATGGTAGGAGGTGGTCTTCAGGTGCTTCACCCCATTGTACTTCCACAGACAAGCCAGAGATCTGACATGAAATTGGCACCCTTGTCAGTCAGTATTTCTTTTGGGAAACCTACCCTGCTGCAAATCTCTAACAAAGCATTTTCCACCATTTCTGCCTCAATGGAGGACAAAGCCACTGCCTCAAGGTATCTTGTAGCATAATCTACCACCACTAGGATATACCTTTTCCCTGTGGAACTTGGGGTATTCAGAGGCCCCACAATATTCATAGCTACCCTCTGAAATGGCTCCTCAATCACAGGCAAAGGCATCAAAGGATCTCTCACTTTGTCTCCTGCCTTGCCTACCTTTTGGCACTGCTCACAGGTCCTGCTGTACCCTGTTACATCTCTGGAAATTCCAGGCTAGTAGAAGTTCTGCATAATACACCTCTTTGTATGTTTTATACCGATATGACCTACAAAAGGAATATCATGGCGTATGGCTAGAAGTGCCAGACAGTTGACTCTAGGAACTACCATCTCATGTACCCTCTCACCTTCTAGCCCTCCCTCAGGGATCCACTCTCTATACAGTAACACTTTGTCCCAGTATACAGATTCCCTTTCTCTTGAGAATTAGGTCCCTCACTAGCTACCTCTCTCAGGCCTTGCAATGTAGGGTCTGACAGCTGAGCCTGTCTCAACTCTCTGCTTGTAAACCTCCCCAGCTCCCTTTCCATAGGAAGTCTGGTATCCTCTGACAGTGGTGCCTCATTGTCATCTTGGGTACTATTACTCACCTCTACCCTTGCAGTCCATCTGTCCAAGGGGCCATCAGTACCCACAAGCAGCTGTGACTCACCTTCAGTCTCACTGCTACAGCGTAGCTCCCTCCCTAATGCAACCGCCTCACCAGTCCTGGCTGCAAGTGTGCAGTCTGCCTGGGTCTCCCCCAGGCTACCAGACCCACATGCTTGTCTCAAAGCCTGACTGCGTGTAACTGCACAAGCACATGGTACTGCACTATCAAAATCATTCCCTATCAGGACATCTGCAGGGATATCCTCAAACACACCTACTTGCTGGATTCCTTTTCCACCTCCCAGTCAAGTTGAACCCTAGCCAAAGGTATTTGAAATGGGATCCCTCCTAAAACTCTGACTGCAGTAGATCACCCAGGTAACAGTGCTCCTCTGTAATCATTGCTGGCTTCAAAATGGTTATGTCAGAGGATGTATCTCTCTTAGCAATGGCCTCTTTGCCATCCACTATGATATGATATAACCTCTTGTGGTAGTTTGGTACCCTTGTTGTCTCAAGACAACCTACTGTTGGCAATTAGTCATTTCCACTTACTGGATCTATCACATTTTGTTCCCCTCTTTGCCTCTCTGGACATCTGTATACCACATGGCCCCACTGGTTGTATTCAAAACATTTAACCCTAGGTCCTGGACGTTTACCTGGACTAGTGGCTTCCCCTGCTTCTGTTAGGGCAGTCTAGGCTGCCCACCATGGGTTCCTTTAGACCCATGAGCAGTACCGGGGGTCCCTTTCCTGTGCAGGGATGCCCTGCATGCTAGGTATAGGTCTCCCTTCTTCCCCAACTCCTCTGAAGTAGCACATTTTCTATCAGCTAACCACATCCTCATGTCCTCAGGCAAAGTGCTAAGGGCTTGTTCCATCACCAAAATGTCTGCCAGCCCTTCAAAAGTGGTGACCTGACATCCACTCTCCCACCTATGAAAATAAGTGCTTAATTCAGCAAAATATTCACACGCACTTTCATCTGCCTTGCGTCTATGCTCATAAAACTTTTTTCTATAACCTTCAGGTGTTAACTTAAAACAATCTAAAATATAATTCTTCATCGTATTATAATTTAAGCAATCAGTATCAGACAATTTAGAAATAGCAGTTACAGCTTTACCATGGAGTAAGGCGGTCGGGAACCATACCCAGAGCCCTTGGTCAACATTATACTATTTATATACCCTTTCAAACATATGAATGAAACTATCAGAATTATCCCCCTCTGGTAACTATGGAAGAAATTTACTGACCTTTGTTGCTTCTGGAGTTTGATTACTCCCTTCCTCATTACCTCCATGACTCTGATGAAAAATCAGCATCTCCTTTTCATGTTACCTCTGCCTCCCATCCTCCTCAGCTTCCAGGCATTGCAGTTTCTCATTTTCCTCAGCCTCCAGATGTCTCAGTCTCTCTGCTGCTTCTATTTAAAAATTCTTGGCCTCCAGCTCAAGTCTCTTTAACTCTAGATGGATTTTTAAGTTCTCTTTGGAAAGCTTGAACTGTCCATTTTCTGTGAGTTGTATTTTCCCAAGGCCAGTCTGATTGTCCTCTGGTTGCTATTCTGTGATGCAGCTGTGACTAAAGCTGCAGTCATGTCTGCTTTAGTCATGTTGGCATTTACGAGTCCTTTAGCCTGGCACATTTCAGCCAAATGGCTCCTTGTCAGCTTGCAATACTCCTCTGCTGACATAGTTGCCTGCTCTCGATGACTAATTAAGTTAACAAAAAAAAACAATTCTGATATGAAACTCTGAATGCGCACTGAGTAGCTGATTGAGAGTACAAACGCCTTCAGTGACCCTGTACACAGGCTACAGGAATTCAATATTCACAACACTACAAGCCAATTAATATGTGATGTGGCTATCCCACCACTGCCAACCAATTAATATGTGATACCCCAACACTGGCCCAGTAATCAAGTA
The DNA here is from genome assembly GCF_019279795.1 of Protopterus annectens. Taxonomy (NCBI): domain Eukaryota; kingdom Metazoa; phylum Chordata; order Ceratodontiformes; family Protopteridae; genus Protopterus; species Protopterus annectens. The sequence goes on along the minus strand of NC_056726.1, from coordinate 1,777,974,294 downwards.
GCTGCAATCCTCACCACTGGCAACAGTGGGGGATGTACACACTGGTAGGATGACAAGTACACACACAGTAAAGTGCAATTTCCCTTAAAAGCACACAGAGATCACAGTCAGTCTGGGGCTGGTTTCATCCTCTTTCTCCAGATCCAAAATAAGACTCCCCACTGGTACAGCTATAGAGTTGAGATCTCAGCTGAGTGGCCAAGTGAAGACCTCCAGCACCCTCTCTGTCCAACCAGTCTGCAGACACGCGCACACACACACACACACACACACACACACACACACACACACACACACACACACACACACACAAACACACTTTTAGATTTGATTTATATACAAACACACAGACACACCTGGGGAAGGCTGTCACAGGTTTACTAGCTATGCCTCTTTCTATCCAGACTATAAGGTAGTTCCAGTTGCCACCATCCACTACTTATCAGCTACTTAAGGCCCTTAACAAAGGGTGTCCAATCCTACTGTGTAATGTTGCTATTAATCCAAATGGTAGTCTGACTAAGAGCAAGGCTATTTAGGAGTGGTCTATACAGTGTCACCAAATACATATGCAAGTACTCTAAGAGCTTAATATTTCTCACAAATATCAGCCACAAAGATAGGTTTAAATATATTTAATATTAAATAATAAAAGAGCAAGACAATACTCAATAAATCAACACAGTAACTTCAGAGTTCAAAATTACAGGGAATATTTAAAACAACATTGCAGAACAGTCTCAAATAAGTACAGCAAACATCTAAACCAATTTTTACTGTATTCCTAACTATATCTAAAAGAGGTACTATGCCCTAAAAAACTTACTTACAGTAAGGCAAGTGCAGAAAGTGGTGATGAGAAGATGTTCTTGTTAGGTCAAAGACAAAGTACAAAATGCGCAGTCTCTCTATCAGAGAGTTCTTAAATTAATATCAACTATTACTGCTGGGTTACCTTGGATGACATCACTTTTTGTCACCTGACTTATGTTCCCAAGCTAAACCCCCCATTGTAGCATTTGACATTTTCTTGTGAAAAATACATAGCCTTCTGATATTTGCAGTTGCTAGAAGACATAAAATAATGAAACAATTACAAAACAATGCAGAACGCACCCTAGTTCTAGACATCCTGCCTATTTGTTGAATTGGAACTAAATTTTATATCACAATCATAAAACAATTTAATTTAAACTTATTTTCTTGAATTTTTGCAAGTTAACTCTGCATGTTCCAGTTTCTACTGTTAAAACATATACATTTGCACAGGTATATAGTTTATATACATTTCTGTTCTTTTCCAGTAGGGTACACTGTGGACACATCCTTGAAGCTCAGTACTGTACAAACTCTGTTCAACACATACTTCTGTACCAGTAGTTTAATATACACATAACATATAGTTCAAATACATTTGGTTACACAAGCAATTGCATCATGCTGGTATTCACAAATGACATATAACTATTTACAAAATTCCAGCTAGCTGGGTTGGCAGTGTCTCTTTTTGTTACATTTCTATATAAATCATATTAATATTCTCAAATGACATACAATTATCTACAAAATTCCAGCTAGCTGGGCTGGCAGTATTTCCCTTGTGTCACCATTATTATTAGTTAAATAGATCAAAAGATGACCAGTTTAATAAAGGTCAGCAGATGGTCCTGAGGAAGGATAGCTAGGACCTGGCAATGGCATGCTTATTAAGCTGGACTAGTACTGTAGAGAAAAGCAAACAAGACTTGTGGGCTATCTTTAGAAATAAAAGTATGTGTCACACATTGTCTGCATCCCCTGTTTGTGGGGTAGTAAAGTTGGCACTCCATAAAATGGGGATTAACCCAACTGACTTTGCTATTCATTCCTTCAGAATATCTGACCTGGCAAGAAAAAGGCAGACAGTGGTGCTTTTAAAGTGGACTGATAGGCAGTGTTTAAGAGGATATTTGAAATAAATTAGATTAATGTATGTGTACAATAATAAAGAAAGAAACAAAAAAAATGGTAAGGTAGAATGAAGTAATGGTGTCAAAGGCTTGCTCTAACTGGATTTTGTTTTTGTAAAAAAAAAAAAAAAACAGAAAAACAGAGAGAAAAGAGAACTGGTGGAATTAAATACAATCTGCTAATGTGATTTTTTTTTAAGGAAAAAATCAATTTGCTATATATATATATATATATATATATATATATATATAAAATTGTCCTGCATAATGTACATTAGCCAAAGCCAAGACAATGTGGTCACTTCATGGGAGAGGAAGGTCATAGATAAATGATATGGTTTTCACTGCTTGTAAAAGTTCTGCCTGTGATGCCCATGCACTGGCCCAGTAATCAAGGAGTGCCTCAATCCTCACCACTAGCACCAGTGAGGAACATACGCATTGAGAGGATGACAAGTTCACACACATTAAAGTACAATTTCCCTTAAGAGCATACAGAGATCACAGTTAGTCTGGGTGCTGGTTTCTCTCTCTCTCCAGATCCCCAATAAGACTCCCCACTGGCACAGCTATAGGGTTGAGATCTCAGCTGAGTGGCCAAGCCAAAACCTCCAGCACCCTCTCTGTCTAACCAGTGCTTCGTGTCCCTGCCCAAGTAAATGACATACACCCACTCTGAGATATGATTTATAAACAAACACAAACACACACTTGGGAAAGGCTATGCCCCCTTCTGCTCAGACTATAAGGAGTACCAACTGCCACCAGCCACTACGTATTAACTACTTTTAAGGCCCCTACCAAAGGGTACCCAATCTTACTGTGTAATGTTACTATTATTTTATTTATTTTTTATTTTTTATTTTATTTTACATTTGTTAACAACTGGATACATGTCCATTTTCAGTGGAGGCCCGGGGAGAAAAGCTCCTCTACAGTACTACTATAGTAAGACTAAAACAAAAACTTTATCAGAATATATCAACATATACAAATAATATCTAATAACATCTACTTTAAACCTTCTGTTAGAATTAAGAACATTTGAGTACAAATATGAGGTACAGTAAGGAGACTCTCTATTACTTAGAAAAGTATACAATATGACAGTACAGATAAAGTACCTAGTTAGTCTAATACATCTTTAAAAGAAGATGGAAAGTAGAGATTTAGTTCCTTTATTAGAAGTGAGGTAATAGAAACAGCTTTGTAGAGAGTTATGTAGAGAGTTAGTTATACGAGATAAAGAGAGTGGAAAAATCTCATAGCAGGGAGGTATGAAAGGTTAGTCTGGGTTATTGCAAGAGCAAAGCCAGTGGTTGGAAAAGAAATGTTTAAGTTTAGTTTTAAATAGTGGGATTGATGTTTGAGTGGTGAGGTCTTGAGGTAGTTGATTCCATAGTTTCCCAACTGAGTTTGAGAATGTGGAGTCACCTGCTGAGTTCTTAGAAAGAGAAGTATGCATCAATATTTTGTTGGAAGAGCAGGTTCTTCCGATTGCTATAGGGTTTTATGAGGCTGGAGAGCATTGGGGTATTGTCTGGGTGGTAAAGAGCTTTATGGGCAATTGTAAGTTGGTTAAAATGTATAAGGTTAGGTAATTCTAGCCACCCTAGTTTTTAAGGTTAGAACAATGGTGAGTCCTATATGGAGATGCTGTAGCAAATCTGGCAATATTATTATAAGACATAGTTAGTTTGGTAAGATTATATTTAGAAAGGTTTGTATAGATTGGGGAGGCATATATAGTGGCTCTGGCTTCAGGAGTAAGGAAAGATTTAATTCTATACAGAGAGCCTAGTTTTCTGTTAGTTGATTTTATTGTAGAGTCAATGTGTGTGTCAAATTTGAGTTGGTTGTCAATTGTAATGCCTAGTAGTTTGGTGTTATTGTCTGGGGAGATAAGGATGCCATTGTTGGCTGTGAGAGAGAAATTAATGGAGTGTAAAAATCAGGAGTTTGGTTTCTTTGGGTTAAGGAGGAGACAGTGGTTGGAGAACCATTGCTCTATGGTAGTGAAGGTATTTTGTGTAAGGAATAAAGTTCTGACTGTGTTGGGGCTGAGCAGATAATGGTAGTATCATCAGCATATTGAATGCAAGTTGATAGAGGAGCAGCTAGGTAAAGATCATTTATAAAGATGGAAAATAGTAGAGGGCCTAAGATAGAGCCCTGAGGAACTCCTATAGAGGTGGGAAGGAGATCAGAGAGATGGTTATGCCAGAGTACTGCCTGTTTGCGGTTATTCAGATAGGATGTAAACCAATTTAAGGCTATATTGTCAAAAGAGAGGGACTTTAGACGATGGAGGAGAAGTTTGTGGTTGACCATGTCAAAGGCTTTGGATAGGTCAAAGAAGGCTGAAGAGGGTATGTTATTATTATTATTTATTGAGTCGATAAAGGAAAGTAAGGCTGAAAACCATGTTGGCACTTAGCTAGGAGGGTATTATTTAGCAGGTGAGTTAGTACCTGTTTGTGGATGCGTTTCTCCATTATTTTTGCAAGTGGTGATAATAATGCTATTGAAAGTTAGAATACTCAGTAGAGTCACCACCTTTGAATAGTGGGATAATATAAGAGATTTTCCATAATGATGGAATTGTGCTTTCATTTATGGTCCTGTTAATCAATATGGAGATGGGGTAGCTATGGCTTTGCCAATTTTAAGGAATTCTGCTGGTAACTTGTCGGCTGAGAGTTGTAGGTTTTAATTTTTGAAGTAAGGATGATATATATGTGGTGGGTATGGGTTTGAGGTGGAATGGGGGGGGAGTGGGACCTTGGTTTAGCAGTTTGGAGGTATCAGGGCTTTGTTGGTTAGCTAGCTTTAGAATGGCAGAGGTAAAGAAAGTATTAAAGGCATTAGCTGTTTGTAATGGGCAGTCGGGGTTTGAATCAATAGGATTTGGTGTGGCAACTTTTCCTGGTGATAGCAGTGTATTTATGGCAGTCCAGAATTTATGTGGTTGGTGTAGGGATGTTTGTTGTATCTGAGTATAAAAGTTCTTTTGTCTTGTAGAATGGCTTTTTGTTAAATTTCTTTGTTCTCTGAAAATAAGGCTATCAGTTGTATTTTTAGAGGTTGCCCATTTTATCCAGGCTTTGTTTCTAGTAAGGATTAGGTTCCTGGTGGCATTAGAAAGCCATTGGGCTGTTTTAGATTTAATTCTTATAGAACGCATTGGAGCATGATGTTCTAGCATTGTCAGAAAAGTATGATTGAAGTGGTTAACCGCTCGCCTATAGGAGAGATTTAAGAGATGATCAATTAACTTGCATAAGTTCATTTTGAAACAGAATGGGATCTAATGTTATGACTTGTGCAGGATGGTTAAACTTGTTTTATGCCTGATGATATATGTTAGAGAGTGGTCGCTGTAGTCATCTGGGAGAGTCCCTGTTGTATACTTTAGCTGGGGACTGTTTATAAGTATCCAGTCAAGTATACTTTCTTTGTTATTTTGTTTGTTTGTTCTTGTTGGGGAGTTAATGGTTTGAGTAAAGCCATGAAGGTTAATAAGAGTGGGTGGATTGGTGTATTGACATAAATTCCAGTCAATATTAAAATCTCCTAAAAGAATAGTTTCTTGAGGGAGATTTAGTGAAAGCCAATTTAATAGGTCTTCTAAAATAGTGGGATTTTTTCCTGGGGGAAGATAGGTGCAGATAATGTTAACTGTTTTGTGAGGGTTGAGCTGAAGTTTGGAAATAATTATTTCTACATTATTATCCGATGGAAGAGTATGATTTTCTTTGCTTATTTGCAGTCCGGTTTTATACAGAATTGCTACCCCACCACCTTTTTTGTTTGGTCTTGCCTGAGTATGTTATAGCCAGTGATTTCATTATCTTTAATTGTAGGTTTGAGCCAAGTTTCGGTTAGGCAGAGTATATCAAACTGTTGGACATCTAGGAGGGCATGGATATGTGGTATTTTGTTACAGATGCTACATATTTAATTGAGCAATTGAGAGTGATTTAGGGGGTTTGGTAGATGGTGTTGGTCTTGTAAATAGTTGGTGGCTTTTAGAGAATGGTAGGGGTGAGTTAGGGCCAGGGTTGGGGTGGATATCACCATGTATTAATGAGCAGATTAATATAGGGTTGTAAGATTGAGAAATTTTGTGGTAGTAGTAAAAATGTTTTTTAAGGCTATGAGTAGGATATTTGATGTGAGAAAGTCGGTGATATTTAGCTTGGAGGTAGGAAGTTTTGTGGATGGTGTTGAGATAGGTAATTGTTAGAGCTAGGGGGGATATTTGGGTTACTTTGTGTGGAATTGTTAGAGTATAAGGAAGGGCTTGTTCATAAGAGGTGGAGAAATAAGTAGAGATGATGATGGTTAGGAAGGATATAAGTAGCAAGGTTGGCATTGGTTAGACATGTTTAGAGAATGTATAACTGAAATAGAGTGGGAAGATAGTGTAAAGAGTGGGAAGGAGAGAAGATAAGTGGAGAAGGAGGGGCTGGTTTTAGAAGGTAGGGTAGGCAGGTAGGTGAAGTGGGGAGGGCTAGGTCTAGAAGGGGTGGGGATAGATTAAGAGGGGTGTGTCTATGAGGGTATAAAGGTAGAGGTGCTAGGGGTGGGATTTGGGGGCAGGGGGGGAGGGAGTGAGTGAAGAGGGCTAACTGGAGCGGGTAGAAACAACTGAAGGAGAGATAGGAAAGTAGACAATCAGTAAAGGAAGGTGAGTATGGAAGATAGTTGTGAGATTGAAGGAATACAGACTAGATACACTAGAGAAAGACAATAGATTGGAGGAAGGCAGTATAAGAGTATAAGCAGAGAGTATAGAATGGAGAAGGAGCAGGTCCAAGTATAGAAGTAACAAAAAGGCAAGTATGGGGATAAGAACAGAACAATATGAAGGGAGATAGGCAGTAGGTCAGGTAGGATAAGGCAGATGGTGATTGTGGAAATAGTAAAGGAGAAGCAGAGGTAGAGAAACAAAGCTAAGAAAAAGCAGAAGAGGAGAGTGCCACCTAGCAGATAGCACAGGTGCAGTAGAGGGAGAGTGGGGAAACTACTGAAAGTAAATAAAGAAAGTACAAAGGACTGAGAACAGTGAGCAGGGAAAAGGTGTTGGGGCAAAGGGGTAGTGGAGAGACTAAGAAAGTAAGCTACTATCCAAATGGTAAGTGTGACCAAGACTTTCTATTTAGGAGTGGCCTGTACAGTGTCACCAAATATGCAAGTACTCTAAGAGCTTAAATATCTCAAACAAACCAGCCACAATTAAAAGGTTTAAATATATTTAACAATAAATAATACAAGAACAAGACAATATTCAAATAACACAGTAACTACAGAGTTCAGAATCACAGGAAATATTTTAAAACAACATTGCAGGACAGTCTCAAATATATACAGAAAACATCTAAACTAATCTTTACTATGTTTCTATCTATCTGTAAAAGAAATTATTGTACCCTAAACCTACTTGCAGAGCAAAGCAAATGCAGATTTATGATGAATGGATGTTTCTAGGTCTAAGACAAGATACAAAATGCCCCCTCTCCCTCTCTGAGAGAGTTCTTAAATTAATATCACATATTACTTCTGGGTTGGTCTGGATGACATCACTGTTTGTCGCCTGCCTTCAGTTCCCAGGCTAACATAAACTAGCATAATTTGAACATCTCTATGTGAGGAGGACATATCTCTCAGAAGTTTGCAAAACTTGGAAGTCATATAACAATAAAACACTTTCACATTTGAAACCTAGTAATTATTTCTGTTTAAAGACAATAGAAAAACCTCTGGCACTAGACATTGTGTCTGTTTCATTGAAACTAAGCGATAACTCAATCGTTAAACAATTTCAACTTATTTTCTTGAAGCTTTGCAAGTTAACTCTATATGTTCCAGCTTCTACAATACATTTGCACAGGTATATCATTTATATACATTTCTGTTCTTTTACATGAGGGTAAACTGTGGTCACATTCTTGAAGCTCAGTACATAACATGCAGTTCTCTTAGATTTGTAGGACAAGCATATGAATCATTACTATTCACAAATGACATATGATTATTTACAAAATTCCAGATAGCTGGGCTAGCAGTGTCACATTTCTATATAAGTCATATTAATATTTTCAAGTGACATATAATTATTTACAAAATTCCAGATAGCTGGGCTGGCAGTTATAATTATTTACAAAATTCCAGATAGCTGGGCTGGCAGTATTCTCCTGGTGTCATACTGCCTTTAACTGTACATCACTTGTTTTCTATTGTAGACACTGCAGAGTCAGAAATAGAGACACTAACATCTTTTTTAATCTAAACAAAAACACAAGAAAAAGTGGAGTCACTGAATCCTTTGCATGAACCTTTAATACCACAGGTTAAGCGCTTTCAGCAAAAAACTTTGGCCTTCTTCAGAACAAACAACTCAGTGAATGCAACCCTCTTATATAAAATGGTTAGAAATCTTAACCAATCACATCTCAATTCCAATTATTAAATTACAAAAAAACATTTACCTAAAACCATTCACTTAAAAAATTCACATAAACAATTCAAGTAAAAAGGGGGGAGGGGCGACTACATAGCAACATATTGCTCAAATAAAATGTTATATTAAAACATTTAAAATGTACATTCTATTTGCATTTGTTATAATATGCCTTTCTTTTTAGGACTGCTTTGTAATTTAACTCCATTGTTCAAACCTGGTGCCTTACATGCATCCAAAAAATCTGCCATTTAAATTCCCAATAATCAAGTTCCCCATCTCAGTCTCCATTAAAATCCTGGGGAACATGATCAATAACCCCAAAGCAAAATTTAACTCAATCACCTGCACATGTAAGGGTGTGCTTGTAAAGGGCATTATCCAAGTTATTCTTTCTGATGGCATAATAATGTTTGTATATTTTATTTACCTATTACCAAATTGGCATAATTGGGAGCCATCCTTGCACCCACCGCCACAACCTTTGTTTGTAAAAAATACTTGTGAAAAACAAAAAAATTGTACGAAAGAATGTTGTCAATACATTCCAACATAAACTTACTTTCTTCCAAATCATACTCCCCACTGTGAATCAACATAAAACCCACCCATTCTAAACCCACTTTGAGAGGAATACAAGTGTATAATGATGCCACATCCACTGTAACAAAAAAATCCTGTTTCTACTTTAATGCTTTTAATTTTACTTAAAAAAATCAAAAGAATCCCTAATAAAGTACTCTGTGTTCTGAACCAACTTAAGCAAAGTCCTGTCAATAAATTAAGAACAAGGTTCTAACTTAGATGCCGGTGAAGAAACAATGGGCCTATAGGGAGGAAACTGCTCATCTTTGTGTATCTTCGGGATACCAAAAAGATGCCCTATCTTAGGTTTGTCAACTTGAAAAAAATCAAACATAGTTTTGGAACTAATACCTCCTGTGAATGCATCCTCAAACCATGAATCTATTTTTTTGTATGCCTTAAAAACATCTGCCTTTGATACTGTTTTGTTTGCATCTGCTAACAAAGTATAGATGCCCTTGATATAATCTTCAGTGTTCACTATTACCATAGAGCCCCCCTTGTCAGCACACATGACTCCAATGGAACATTCATTACTGATAGAGTTAAACATACTTTGTTCAAATGCAGTCATATTGAAGAATTTTCTTTTACTTTTTTTACTTAATAAATCTCTAATTCCCACCATAAGTCTTCAAAAGCTTTGATTGTTGAATACAAAGGTGGGTTGAAAATACTGGGTACAATGAAATCCCCTTTAGGTTTGCCCTCTTGATTCCCCAAAATAAACTTCAAATTAAGTTCACATGTGTAAGCTTTCAAATATATTATTGTGTCCACAATGTCCACCCTTCTAGAGGGTGCAAAGTTAAAACCCTTTTTTAACAAATTTCTGCCTCTGTGAACATTCTGGTAGATAAATTATGAATCTTGAAAGTCATAGGCATGTAAGGAATATTGGATGCCACTGTTACCTCTTGTCTCTGCGAAAAAGTGGGTAAACACTTACTTGGCTTGCAGGTTCTATTACCTGCGCTGCAGATAAACTGCTGTGACTGCTCCAATTCTGCCATGGTGGAATCTCTCTCCTCACTTCTACAGGAGCCTTCCAATGATCGACCTGTGTTCCCTTCTTCTTCTGTAAATGCTTCGAGTGACGCAGAGATAAAAAAGACCTTTGATTTATATTTTCTTTTCCACCATTGTAACCCCTATCCTCTCTGTTGGCTTCCTCCTCCTGTGCGTTTACATGCCATAATGACATCAGCTCTTCCGAAACGTTGCAGGCTAGTTTTAAGGTGGAAACACTGTTTTTCTCCTGGTACAATCTCCGGTCCCTGTTAAATTTCTTTTCTTTCTTCTCTCTAAGAGATTTAGGTTCATAGGTTCATAGATTAATAGGTTGGTACTAGGCTATCGACCCTAGGGCCTATACAGCCTAGCAAGAATAATTCCCTGGTTATTTCTTCCCACAGTATTTACTTCCCTGGACCCCTGTCTAGCAGGGCGACTGACGTGATCCCCGGGGTGAATTTCTTATCTCCCATCCAATCATTAAGGTTCTTTTTGAAGAGGGCCAAAGAGGCGCTCTGCATGACATGTATTGCCAGTCAATTCCATGGTCTGGGGAGTCTCTGGGTCAGGAACCTATCCCTCTAGCATGTTTTGCTCATTGTGATGACAAGGTTTAGATCCCTGGACCATGTGTCTCTGAGGGATTGAGATTTCTTTATGTGTAGCATGTCCAACAGCTCTGGGTTTGACATGGCCTTGTATGTTAAGCAGGAATCACCTCTGAGTAGACGATATGCGACAGAGTATAGGTGTTTTTTTAGACGGTCAGCATAGGGCATCTGCTTTAAGCCTGTGATTTCATTAGTGAGGTATTTCTGCGGCCTTTCCAGTTGTTGCAGATGTCTTGAGAGGTACATACCAAACAGGGTGTTGTATTCTATAATGGGTGTAATGAGCGATGAGTGCAGAGGGACAATGACCTCCTTTTTCTGGATGAAAAGCCCTTAGTGATGAGGCATGCCACATAGAAGGATTTCCTGACTGTTGTGGTGATGTGGTTATCGAAGGTGAGACCACTGTCTATCTGTGTCCCTAAGTCTCTTATCACACTTTCAGTGTTTAGTGCACTGCCACCTATGTGGTAATTCATGGGTACATGTTTTTTCCCAAAGGGGATAACTGTACATTTCTTGGCATTGAGCTTGAGCCCATGGGTCTGGCACCAAGCATCTGTTTCTGTAAGGCCCTGTTGTAGAATATCCACATCATTTGGGGATTCAATAATGGCTCTCAGTTTGCAGTCATCTGCGAACTTTGTTAGCCAGAGTCCCTTATTGTTGGCCTGTACTTCAGAGAAGTAGATACCAAACAAGAGCAGTCCCAGGACTGAACCCTGAGGTACTCCACTTGTCATTTGTCTGGAGCTGGATTTAGAGTCGGCTACTTTTACAGTGTGGGTTCTGTCAGTAAGCCAGCTGGCAACCCATTGAGTGACATAGGGATTAATGCACAGCTTAGTAAGTTTATCTATGATTCCAGAATGGGGGATGGTGTTGAAGGCCTTGGCGAGGTCCAGATAGGCTGTATGGACCACCTTACCCTTGTCCACGGCTCTGCAGACTGATTCGAAGAAGTCAATCAGATTCAGGAGACAAGATCGGCCCTTCATGAGCGCAAACTGCATGGGGTCCAGTGTTTGAAGGTTGCCAATGTCTTTGTTTATAAGTTTCATGATAATACGTTCCATGGCCTTGCAGATCAAGCTCGTCAGACTGATGGGGCGGTAGTTCCCGGGATCCAAGGTTGATCCCCCCTTGTGGAGTGGGATAACTGTAGCTGTGCACCATTCAGTGGGCATGAAGCCTGAGGTGAGGCTATGATTAAACATGACACTTAGGTGAGATGCCAGTTCATTTTGTAGTTCATGTAGTACACAGCTTGGGATGTCGTCTGGTCCCATGGATGCTGTATTCTTAGCTTTGGAGAGTGCGTTTTTTTATCTGTGTGGCTGTTATTACCAGAATTTGGCAATCTTTCGGTATTGAGATGGGCCCTTTATTGGGTGAGACGGGGGTGAAGTTTGCACTGAATCGATCTGCCAGGATATTGTCAATATCCTTGGGATGAGTATATTTAATGCCATTCTTTTGTAGCTCAGAGCAGATTTGAGCATTGCCATTTAGATGCTTGATATAGATATAGAATGCCTTGTGCTTGTCTTTGGAATCTTTGGCAATTTTATTTTCATAACTAGCTTTGGAGGCTTTTATGAGGGATCTCAGCTTCTTACTGAGGCTGGTAGGAGAGTTTTTTGCATCCTGGGATTTTCCTCTTTTCTGCAACAGTTTCTTCCTTTTGTTGTAAAGTTTGTTTATGGCAAGGGACCACCAGATTTGTTTCCTATTTTTGGAGGAGAATGTCTTGGTTCTATTGGGGATGGCATGATTCATGCACGAGTGGATGTGCTCGTACAGTGCCTTAGTGTAGGATTCAGCAGTCGAATTTTCAGTTCCCGTCTGCATGGGTGTCATGAAATTTGTCACTTCTGAATTGAGTAGAATGAAGTTGGCTTTGGAAAAGTTTTTTACAGAGGTTTCCATACTGGGGGGTGGGGGTGGGATGTAGATGTCCAGGGTGATTAGCTTATGGTCAGACCTGAACAACGAGGGGGTGACCATAGATGTGGAGCATCAATTTCCCATGTTGGTAATGACCAGGTCTAGGATATTGGAGACCTTAGTGAGACTAAGGATTAGTTGATCCAGGGCATTGGAATTTATGAATTCCAAGAACCATTGGGCAAAGGTGTTGGTACACAAGTAATTTTCCCAGTTAATGGCAGGGTAGTTGAAATCACCCATTATTAGAGTGTTTGGTTGTATCTTAATATTTTCCAGTATGTTTAGAAAGGTGTATTGAGAATCTTGGGGCATGGTGGGAGATCTGTAGCAAGCTACAATTTGCATTGCAGTCTTACCTAGTGTTAGTTGCACCTGGAGAATTTCAGACGCATTGTGTCTCATGAGTTGATTTTTGGCTGTATACGCTTCAAAAACTCATCAATTTGTCTGGGAGAAGCAGCCAAACTGAGCTTACACATTAGCCCATCGATCCATTTAGTTAACTTAGTTTCCTCCTCTTCTTGGTGCTCCTTAAGCAACTTAAGGAACGCTAAGCCTGCTGTTCACAGATTTTGCTCCACTTGTCCATAAAGTATCATGTAGGGCACCAGGTTTGAACAATGGAGTTAATTGCAAAGCAGTCCTAAAAAGAAAGGCATATTATAACAAATGTAAATAGAATGTACATTTTAAATGTTTTAGGTTAACATTTTATTTGAGCAATATGTTGTTATGTGGTCCCCCCCCCCTTTTTACTTGAATTGTTTATGTGAATTTTTTTAAGTGAATGGTTTTAGGTAAATGTTTTTTGTAATTTACTAATTGGAATTGAGATGTGATTGGTTAAGATTTTTAACCATTTTATATAAGATGGTTGCATTCATTGAGTTGTTTGTTCTGAAGAAGGCCAACGTTTTTGGCTGAAAGCGCTTAACCTGTGGTATTAAAGGTTCATGCAAAGGATTCAGTGACTCCACTTTTTCTTGTGTTTTTGTTTGGATTTGTGTTATGTTAGACATCTGGGGTAGTTTTCTTTTCAATCTTTTAAAATCTATTTTACTGTTATAATTTATTCTGTTTCCCTCAATAATATTGAATTCACCACCTTTGATAACAGTTTCCCACAGTGCCTTAAAAAGAAATGTCAAGCTGTAAATATTTGATTCATCTGGAATTATTACAGTCCTTGTATTCTGCAACCACTTTCTACTCTTTTGCTGTGTACTGTGCTCTTGATTTAATTTTGTAATTTGGTATTTAGCTTCCTTGACTGAAAGGATGACTTTACCCCCAATGTACTAAGCTGTACACCAGAATTTTTTCTTTATGTAATATCCATTAGATGTAGTTGTTAGAATCCACAAATGACTTAGTCATCCTGCAGGAAGGTTTCTCCCAAAGAAATAACTGATGCCAAAGTCATGGACTGAAACTAAATGCCAAAAAATATATTACTGCATTATTTGGGAAGTCATTTTCTCCAGGGAACTACCATACTGACAATATGCCCCTAAGACTTGACCCAGTTTGGTATGTGGGAACTTATGTGGGCAGTGATCTAACTTTTGACCAACGTGTCCATTGCTATAAAAAGTCCTTCTATACTATATAGCTTATAAACAAAGGGATTGTGTCTAGATCTAGGAATGTCATTGTCCCCCTTTACTCAGTCCTCATTAGGCCAGTCACTGAGTATAATGCCCCCCCTTTGGAATGTTTCTGTCCATATATATGCAACTAGAATGCCACAGAAGATACTCTACTAAAAGGATACAAAGCCTAAACAACATATCCTACACTGACCAACTCAAAGCCCTGTCATTAAACTCAGTATCCAGCACACTACTAAAAGACGACCTGTATCTGGCATGCAAGGTATCCTCTGATCCAGTACTGATGGGCATACAATTTGACTTGCTGATGAGCAGTATCAGAAATACTTGATCTAGGGATCTAAACCTCTTCTGTGTCAACAGCAGAACAGTTTGGAGGGACAGGTATATCTCACAGAGGATACCACTGCTCTGGAAAGACTTCCCCATCTGTAGTTCATCCCTGTTCATGTGCCGGTAGAACTTGGATCTATGGATGGGAAATAGAAAATTTATCCTAGGACTTTCCCATGTAATACTAATGGACAAGGGCAGCTCCTAAATGCAATATATCATATATGGGCAAGGTCAGTCTCTAACCAAATGGGATACGTTAATTAAAGCACAAAAAGGGAAATTGGTTAGGCTTAAGATGGCCCGCAAGGGCACCTACCCAAATATTTACCTACGTAGAAGCTGAGCCAGTGACTGTGGTGTATAGGCTAAAACCCTAACTACAGCCCAGGCCAACAGATTATAATTAGCTGCTTGGCCACAAAATGCCCTTTGGTATTGGCTTTTTACTTCAGAAAAGTAGATGACAAACAGGAGAGGTCCAGGCGCATAGCCCTAGAGGATCCCAGTGGTGACTGGTGCCTCTGTGGAGGTAAGTTATCCTATTTTAATTTCCTATGTCCTATCTGTGAGCCATCTGGCAATCCAGTGGGTGAGAATAGGAGTTTGTTCAGCTTTTCTACTATGAAATAGGAGTTTATTCAGCTTTTTTACTGTGCCTGAGTGGAGAATTGTGCTAAAAGTTTTGGCCAGGTCAAGGTATGTAGTGTGTACCATTTATTCATTGCTTTGTTTTTTGTGGCAACTGCAGTGGTGCACTTGCTATTGTTGTCGCCTCTCAGCAAGAGGTTTTCATGTTTGATTCTAGGCTGGGGTGCCTTCTGTGCAGGGTCTGCATGTCCTCCCTTTGGTTGTGTGGCTTTCCTCCAAGTGCATGAACTACTATGGCAGGGCTAGCCACCTGGTGGTGTAAACCTTGGCTCATGTTGATTGTCACTGTTGAAGTGACACTCCAACCTTATGTGTAAAAATGTGAAAGGGGGTTGAAGATGGATGGATGGGTAGTTTTAGTACCCTGAAACCCTTCAGTCCCTTTCATTTCCTTCATTTCTCTTTCCCCCTGCCATGTCATAACGGCTCACCATCTTTGTTCTTATGCAGATCTCATATATTGTTTCAGAAAGGAATTTAGTTCAGCTGGCATGGCATAGAGGAAACAACACACCTTTCTATAGTTAGTACATTTAGTCATCACACACAGTTTTACGACCTAAGACTGTATCTTGCAGAGGTCAGTTAAATTCTATAAACAACACTGAATGGAAAAATTATTTTCTAAGGAATTAGTTGTTGGAGAAATTATTATAAGAAGACCAGGGACAAGTATGTTAAGGAAAACATAGTTGAACAGAGTTATAGTTTATCAAGTAGAATGTTTTGAAGAGCCCAACTGTTGACTGATTTTATTGTTATGATAAACTGGCACCTGTTGAGAGGATTTTGTTTGGGGAGGTCTGCTAAAATGATTGCCTCAAGTGAAATGTTGCTGATGCCCAAGAGAGAAGTTCTTTAGCAGTAACTATGTTTTATTTTTGTTGTTGGGGAAATTAAGCATCTATAATGCAAAGGCTTTTATGAACATTAATGTGCAAGAACTCTATAATTATTTCTGCATTGAAGAGCTGAGGTGGGCTTCTATAAGACCTAGAGAAGTTTAAAGTATTGTAGATAATGGCCACTCCACTATCTTTTTATGGGTCCAGTACAGTTTTAAGTTGTTGTATCCCTGCAGTAAGATTTCTTCATCTTTTATGTATTGTTTAAGCCAAGTTTCTGTGGCTACTAGTATATTTGGGGAATACACGTCAATAAGTTTTTTCGTATGCTTGCAAGGTTAGCTGTCTATAGGTGAAAACCATATCGCTTTGAGCGATGACTATT
Organism: Protopterus annectens; assembly: GCF_019279795.1. NCBI lineage: Eukaryota > Metazoa > Chordata > Ceratodontiformes > Protopteridae > Protopterus > Protopterus annectens. The sequence goes on along the minus strand of NC_056726.1, from coordinate 1,777,957,895 downwards.
TTGTGATGTGCCAGACTTATTCTGTCAACAGAAACATTGAACATTGAACCCTCCAAGTCACTTTAGTGACCCATTTATTTCCCTATCCTACGCAGTGTAGATCAATATTGCCATTTGAGGATACCTTTATTTCCAGGACAGGTTAGACTTTCATGTATTGCCAGAGTAGTAGACTATGAGAATTGAGGTGTAGATGGCTATCATGCATACTTGTTGATTATTCGATTTTAATTTGCTCTGGCTCCCCAGATTTCTGCAGTATGTTGAGCATGCAGGGCATGCTAATACCACATCTGTTGCTAATTTTGTACTGTCAATGCTATCTTATACAAATTTAGCCAACACACTTTCTGTGTCTGGGGCTACCCGTCTGGTCTCCTGCAGAGCACGATACCAACTATGCACAACCCTCAGTCCTCAAGAGAGGAGAGCTGACCTTCAGCCATTCAATACTACCCTTCCCAGCTAATTTCTCAGAAACTGAGTCCATTACTTGCACTAAGGCCACTTGTGTCATAGTCAGGGTCATGACCTCAATGACACTTAGGTCATACAGTTCATGTTTCTGCCTGTTGCATCTGAAAAACAGGACAATTACTAAACCAGTATATGCATGATACAGTCATGATGTTGAAAGAAAGGATATTTCTTTGCTTAATGGAGTTTGGACAAAAGCAGGATGAAATGGGAGAAAAAACTTTTATCTTCGTATCCACTCATTTGTCCAATCCAGTATGAAACAATGTTGAGTGCTTAACAGCATTACTTGACTAGTTTTTCCTTTGCCATGAGAACAAGAGATTTGCTGTTTGGGTGGACCTATAGCAGAATATACTTCTGTCACCTTTCCTTATTCTTTCTGATCCAACAGTAATGCACTTTTGACACTTGAAGCTTCTCATCAGGAGGCAATACAGTCACTATATCCATGCAGTCAGACTGGGAGATAAGCCAAAGCCTCCATTATGCAGATGATGTTATACTCACTTTCCCAGCCAGAATAGTCAGTTCTGGTTATTTTTTCTTAGGCTCTGATTGTTCACAAAATGAGTGAAACTGAATTAAAAGGTTCCACTGTAAGGCTGAATTATAAAGGTTGGCTTAATTCCCTATACAAATTTATAACTTGGTGAGTGATCACTTCAGCGACTACTTCAAAGTTATTTCTTCAGACCTACACAAGATGGGGGTAACAAAAAACAATTTTGACTAAACGATACACAAACATTATTTACTGAGGACAGAACTAAATAAACTAAAATCTCTAAAGTGGCAAGTAGCATTTTTAAACACATTTTAATGTTGTTCTGTATTTCTTTTATTATCTGAAAAGTATTTGGATACAAGAGATCTTATGAATTCATTTATTTATTTTTGTTGACCAGTAAAGTCCAACTAGGCAGTGCCCATTTTTAGTGGAGTCCTATGAGAAAAGCTCTACAAAATTGCAAAAATACATAACTGGTATCTTTTTTTTTTACAGTAGAATTTATAATATGTTCAATGACAACTTTTTATGCAAGTATATTTAGTGACAACAATTATTTTTTGTAAAATACCTTTTCTGGTAAATTAGCATGTTTTTGATAGTACCTATAATACGTTTGTCCTGTGTAGTACTCAGTTTTTCTTTCATACTGTCTGGCTGTCCTGCATAATAAATTAGTAACAGTTCAATGTGTAAGCATCAGGTAATATGACAGATGCTATAGACTGTCCCTAAATAAAAGCTGTACAGATTTGTCCATGTGCGGATATCTTAGCTGTCCATAATGTATACAACTTCAGATTCTGTTGAAGTAATTAGCCATGAAAATAGCTTAACAAAATGTGTACTCTGTACTGCAAACCTTAATATATACACTTTTAAGATTCCAGCACATTCCTGGCAAAACACAGTCAGACAGAATTTCCTCTGCTAAACAAAAATAGGCTCTTTGAAATAGTGGATGTGCATAATACAGAGACTAGACAATGTCATATGATATACCATGGCACATATTATATGAGAGCCCAGCAAGATAATGCATGCTATTCCTGCCATGTTGGGGCAATGAGGCCTAAGGGATACTCTACCTGCTATACCAGCTTGCATATTCTACCTGAAAAAGCATTTATTGTTCGATTCTTTTTGCTTCGTAATTAGTTTTACGTGACTTATTTTTATCAAAACTGTTGTGTTAGAACAATGGCCTGAAGAAATTGCCTCTTGGATGGCAAAGAGGGAGGAGTCTTTAGGATCATTTAGAGTTTAATGCTCCCTTGATGAAACAGCTTAGGTTCTGGTGTGTGTTTTTTTTTCTTTTTGAACTCTTCACATGTGAGAGTATTGCTTGGATGAAAGATGCATTAGTTTAAGCCAAAGCACAGCTTAGCTCTGTACTCGATATGAATGTAGCACACCGAGCAAAGGGGGGGGGGGTGTTGTTGTTCAGCTCACATGGCTCAAACAGCAGCAGCTGCTGCAAAATTAAATCTTTATAGATCTAAAGGCACCCTGAAGCTAGATTATTTTTCTACCAAAATTTTTGAAAGCACATTAAAATGTGTAAGAGACAGCAAGGAAAACAGAAGTACAGAGAAATTGTGTGAATATCCTTTGTTAATATGTTTATTCAAATTAATAAAAATAAACTTTATTTTTATCCACGATAAAACAGATGGCTAAGTGATTAGTCCTGTTTTCCACAATCACCCTGTGTGCTGTAACATGTACAGAACAATACACACTATGTTTCACAGTATCATGCCTTTGGCACCATTTGAAATGGAAGACTTTTAGCAAAAGAAAAAATAAGAGATATGCTGAAAATAAAAAAGTAGAAAGGAAATCAGGCAGCAAAAAATGAGATTATGATAGTAGAAGGACAGGAATGTAATTTATCCTGGATTATTGCCTTTTATTGTTGTCTCGTATTAGATTAGTAATGCTTAATAACTGGCCTTTATTTATGTCAATGTTTATAAGGCCTTCATCATCAGTACATTTTACAATATGAATCCATAGTGAAGGCTTCAGTGAGGGGTCCAGGTAATGCTGTTTTTTACACTATGCCGCGGTGGTACTGCGGTAGCGTTGTTACCTCACAGCAAGAGGTTCTCTCCCATTCAGTTCTCCGCTTGGCTTGGGAGTGCCTTCTGTGTGGAGTCTGCATGTCCTCCCCGCGGTTGGGTAGCATTCGAAAGACATGCGTGCATAAATGGGTGTGCCTTCGTTGAAGATTGGGCGTCGAGCTGGCACCTCGGCTTTTCGTAAAAAAATCTACTGCCAATCATTAGTAGATCGGAGTTCCGCTGTGGCGACCACTTACCGGGAAAAAGCCGAAAGACAAACAACAACAACATTCTTGACACTGTTGAAGCTAGGATGAATCACTTTGAAATGGCAAATTCCAGTAGACCAGAGCATTCCAGAAATGAAACAGTTTCATAATTTTTGCTAATCCCTTTTTGTTTTTAGAGCATTGTCTGTGTACTTGAAAATTTACAACATTGTAATCAAATATCAAATAGTATGAATGTTTCTTTCAAATCAGACTGTTTATTTTGATGAACTTTTTTCGGTGCCATTTCAATATTTCAGTCTTCACTGGTTCCCTACTGACACTAAAAAAACAGCAAAGTGCAGGTGAAGAGTGAATATCTAACATTATTCTTCTTTAAACTCCTTTTTTTCTAGAGGGAAATCCCCCGCACCCCTCAAACATGCATATACCAACTCTGAGATCATCATACCTTGGAGAAAAAGGAATATTCTAAGAAATGGCCATCTCTACAAGTAACAGTGAATTCAGGAATTTGCTGTTACATCTTTTAAACATTTTCATAAGGGGGTATTCACCTCTTTGCCTCCACACACTCCATATACTTAATATACTAACATTGAGATTGCTACTTTTTGGAGAAGGAAAATACTTTGTGATATCATAGTTTTGCAATTAGTATATTTTGCCTAATTGCATTTAACATTTCACTGTTCCAATGATCACTCCTATGACTCTCCGACTTTCAATGGACAGCCTTTCTGGCTGCCTGGATGATACCTTTATAGACGCTTCTTTCATTTCTGCCAGTCATACAATATAAGATAAGTTACACTTCCTGTGAAGAGAAAGAAGGTTCCCATATGTGTTGTTGGGGGTTATTAGAAAATAAGGCTTGAGGGGCAGTGGGCATGATGGGGCAGAAAGGACCTAGAAAATAAAAGTGAATTGTTTAATATTTGCTGATATGTATTCATCATGGGGAATACGTCAAAATCTTAGATTCTTGGAGTATGACCTGTAAGAATATACTATTATGCAAAGACATTATACTTCACAGAATATATAAGTTGAGTTTGAAAATGGCTTCATGCAACTTCCTTTATCAAATAGTAAAATAAACAGCATACATTTATTTATCTATATCATGTCTCTCACATTGCTGGGCGGCCACAGTGGTGCAGTGGTTAGCACTGTCGCCTCACAGCAAGAGGTTCCCTGGTTCGATCCTTGGCCGGGTACCTTCTGTGTGGAGTCTGCATTTCCTCCCTGTGGTCACGTGGGTTTCCTCTGGGTGCTCCGGTTTCCTCCCACATCCTAAAGACATGCTGTAGGTGGACTGGACACTCTAAATTGGCCCTAGGTATGAGTGCATGTGTGTGTGCCTTCTGTTGGAAGGTTGGGTGCCGGGCTGGCAACTCGACACTGTAAAACTCCACTGCCAATCATGAGCGGACAGGTGATCCGCTGTGGCAACCCCTAACCGGGAAAAGCCAGAAGAAGAAGATGTCTCTCACATTGCTCTACAACTTCCACAGATTAAAAAAGTGTACTGGCAAAGCTGTTAAACATAAAATAAGATCTGCCTTTGGTTTGAGCCAAAAGTTATGTGCCCAAATATATAATAGTTATAGAAACATTCATTCATAAAGTTTATTTCAGGCTCATAAACATACTGACCAGAAATCATGCTAGCTGTGGTGATCCCTAACTGGGAAAAGCTGAAAGAAGAAGAAGAACAACAACAAAGAAAACATTACTGTTGAATCAATAGTTGTAGAAAGCCACAAGTAAAAAATAATCTGGACAAAAGAAATATACTGTTTCCGTAAGGGTGCATGGCCACACCCTCTTACTTACCTATACTAACAAGATGGACACGAATGTGGAGCAAGGACTGATACCTTACAGCATTAGTCCTTTCACTGCATTTGCATCACTTCAGGGGAAAAACATGAAGAGCATTCATGCTTTCTGCAATGTTATGTGACCATGGTTGTTATATTTAAGTACAGGGTGTGGAGGTTTAAGTTTACATATGGATGTTGCAGGACATTCTTTTTCTCTCTTTTTTTTTTTTTTTTTTTTTTTTTTTTGAGGGTTTTTCTGTGCATTTGGCTTTCTATATTACTGATTTAATGTTACAGGTTTCTTTGCTAGTGTATTAATTTAATAGACATGAATCTGAACTATACACCTTTTTCTCCTTTTAGACAAAAAGTAATTTACTGCAACACAAATATTTGTATAGTATAGTATACTATAGACACTGATAAATAAATAAATACGTTACTGAAAACACATTTTGACAATGATATGGAGAAAAAAGAGAAGCACAAAGTATGGTTTGAGTACACAGAATTGACAGCTAGAAAACGGTGTTGGTGAAAGAATGGAATTCAAGTAATGCATATGACTAGACATGTATGCTCATGTTTCCAGTAATGTATGAATTGTTTTACATTTAAAAAAATTGTAGAAACTGTGACAACATAATGCTAATATCTGAGGAGTCTGCTGTGTGAAGTGTTGGTGAGCATTGAACATAGGAATGCATGTGAAAAGACAGGCACAACCATAACAGGATACACAGCACAACACTACTGTACTACTTGTGCATTTGTGCATGGTGAGAGCACAAGGTCAATATGAAGGACATCACAGCAAAGTCAGACAAGTGCAGCCTTGTGAATGTGTCCTGAAATATAAAATCTACACTTGTGTGGCAATAGTGAGCACCCAGGTGGCCCAGGAAGGGCAGGACAGCTATGCAAAGCAGCCAAAGAAAGATGCATAGTGGTGCAGTGACAACCCTGTATAATATATAGAGATATCAAACAATCGGCGTTGTCGCCTCACAGTAAGACGCTGTCCGGTTCGATTCTCAGCCAGAGCATCTTCTGCGTGGAGATATACGTGAATGGGCGTACCTTCGTTGAAGGTTGTGCGTCAGGGCTGGCAACTCGGCACGTAAAAATCAACTGCCAATCATTAGCGGACCGGAGTTCCACTGTGGCGACCCCTAACCGGGAAAAGCCGAAAGACACATCATCATCAAACAATTGAAATATTAAGCAAAGGCACTTCAAAGGCATTAAGTGTGTTTTGTACCCCATACCATCTCCAAGAATGCACACTACTGGAAGAAAAGTGAAAATTCCCTCTCCTTTCTCTGGTATTCATAGGATTATAGGATCACAGGAGGTTACTAGACTATCTACCCGAAGGGTCATTTCAAGCTTAGCCATTTCATCCCAATGTAATACCAGAGATACACTAGTCAATACCACCACTGTATTTAGTAATGACTGCCCATGTCCAGGAGGGGTGTAGGCACTATCCCCGCTAAGAATTTACTGTGCCCCATCCACTTGGCCACCTTCCTTTCGAATAGTGTCATAGGAACCTGGACGAATGGATGGGTCACTGTAAATTCTTACCAGGGATAGAGCCTACAACCTTCCTAGATGTGGGCAGGCATTACTAAATACAATCCTGTGATCTCATGCAAATACTATAGTTCCAGTCACTCTTTCTGAACTGCATTTTATTCAGTCACCTTACTTTAAACAAAATGCATTCCAAAAACAGAGATCCACCAATGCATGCATACATACACGTATATTTTTATTTGTATTTATTTTATTTTACATTTGTTTACTGGGGAAGTCCCACTAAGCATAAAATCACTTTTCAGCAGAGGGCCTAGGAGAATAGCTCCGAAATTACACTAATATAAAGCATAAAAAAATTTATACTAACAAAAACATGAAAATTGACAGTTGTAAGAAAAAAAATAACAATAGTATAATACCTGTCTCTAAGAGTGGTGCTTACAATAGACAGACATAGACAGAAGTGAAGAAATAATAGACAGTGCAAAGGGTGTAATATTATATAATACGATAGACATTGGAAGAATTTTGTTTAAATATTGTATGGCTGAAGTGATACTTTGGTACAGTTAGAGTGGGAGGTACAAAGTAAATAGGACAGAAGTTACTGGAATACAAAGTAGAAGATAGCTGCTCAGTGCTAGGGGGCTTAATCTGAAAATGCACTCACTGGAAACTCTCTTCACACTGGAAGATGCTGATGTCTGTGCAGTCATGGAAACTTGGTTCAGGGCTGTGGAGAGCACCAGGCTATACCTCATTCCACACTTTCTGACCCCAAAATGAGGTCAGAAAGACTAAGGGTGGTGGGGTTTCTATCTTCATTAAAGACAGGCACACCTCCAGACTGGTTTACCAGCATAACACAATGGAATTACTCCAGGTGCAACTGACAGTTGGCAAGACACCCGTCCAAGTTATAGCCAGCTATAGACCCCCCCTCCATGTCTCAGGGCACTCACTCCTCCTACCTGGACCTACTTGACTCCATCAAGGTACTCGCTTACACCCTGATACTTGGTGACTTCAACTACCCCACCATAGACTGGGTGAACTATTCCTGCACTAATACACTCACCCAACGATTCCTTGACTTCATCACCTCTAACACACTAGACCAGCTGGTCTCATCCCCCACAAGGGGAGATAACATACTGGACTTGGTTCTCACCAACATGGGTGACTGCTTCACCACTCCCATAGTATGTTCTTCCCTGGTGAGATCAGATCATCAGTCTGTCTCATTCGAAGTTTCTATCCCACCCAACCCCCCCCCCCCCAGCCATAACCAGGCTAAAAAACTTCTCAAAAGCTGACTACACCCTCCTAAGGGAGGGTATCACCAGCTTCAACCCCCCTCCCCCAGAGGTTGCAGATAACTATGCTGAACAGTACAATAGTGCAGTATACAAGCACCTGTACAATTGCATGAACTCAGCCATACCCAAAAGAACTAAAACCTGCTCCTCAAGGAAACACAAATCTGTCTGGTGGACATCCTCTATCAACAGGGTTTACAACAAAAGGAAGAAACTGATGGAGTTTCTATCTTCATTAAAGACAGGCACACCTCCAGACTGGTTTACAAGCATAACACACTGGAATTACTCCAGGTGCAACTGATAGTTGGCAAAACACCCATCCAAGTTATAGCCAGCTATAGACCCCCCTCCGTGTCTCAGGACACCCACTCCTCCTACCTGGACATACTTGACTCCATCAAGGTACTCGTTTACACCCTGATCCTTGATGACTTCAACTACCCCACCATAGACTGGGTGAACTATTCCTGCACTAATGCACTCACCCAACGATTCCTTGACTTTATCACCTCTAACACACTAGACCAGCTGGTCTCATTCCCCACAAGGGGAGATAACATACTGGACTTGGTTCTCACCAACATGGATGACTGCTTCACTACTCCCTTAATATGTACTTCCCTGGTGAGATCAGATCATGAGTCTGTCTCATTCAAAGTTTCTATCCCACCCAACCCCTCCCCAGCCATAACCAGGCTAAAAAAATTCTCAAAAGCTGACTACACCCTCTTAAGGGAGGGTATCAGCAGCTTCACACCACCATCACCCCAGAGGTTGCAGACAACTATGCTGAACAGTACAACAGTGCAGTATACAAGCACCTGTACAATTGCCTGAACTCAGCCATACCCAAAAGAACTAAAACCTGCTCCTCAACGAAACACAAACCTGTCTGGTGGACATCCTCTATCAACAGGGTTTACAACAAAAGGAAGAAACTGTTATCCAAGGGTAAAAAGGAACAAATTCCAAATCGGAAACTCTCCCTCCTCTGCCTCAACAAGCAAATTAGATCACTAGTGAAAAACTCCAAAGCCAATTATGAGTTGAAACTAGCCTCCGAAACAAAGGGAAACCACAAGTCCTTCTTCAGTTACATTAGGAACCTCCATGGCAAAGCCTAGGTTTGTTCCGAATTAGTACTTAATGGTACCACTTACACTGATCCTGCTGACTTAGCCAACCTGCTAGCTGAAAGGTTTAGTGCAAACTTCATCCCCTTATTGACCCCCAAAGACCCAGTCGACATCCCCGATAATTGTCCCACACCTCACATCTCCATAGATCACGTGTTAAAGGCCCTATCCAAGACAAAAAACACAGCTTCCATGGGACCTGATAATATTCCAGGCTGTATTCCGCACCATGTCCAGCAAAAACTAGCTTTGCTACTGAGCACCCTATTCAACCACAGCCTAATTACAGGCTTAATTTCAGCAGAGTGGAGAACTGCCATTGTCATCTCCTTGCACAAAGGTGGTGCCACTACTGACCTGGGAAACTATCGCCTCTCATTAGCTTGACAAGACTGATCTGTAAAGCCATGGAGCGTATTACTATGGATCTCATAAACGAGGATATAGGCAATCTCCAAATGCTTGACCCCACCCAATTCGGATTCATCAGGGACAGATCTTGCCTACTGAACCTAGTTGACTTCTTTGAGACTGTCACCAAGGCCTTGGATGAGGGAAAGCCAGTACATACAGCTTACCTTGACCTGGCAAAGGCCTTTGACACAATCTCTCACTCTACCATCATTGAAAAGCTAACACAACTTGGTTTTAATCCCTATCTTATCAGATGGGTGGCCTACTGGCTCACAGATAGGACCCACAAGGTCAAAATAGCTGCCACCACCTCTGACAGCAGACCTGTCACTAGTGGTATTCCCCAGGGATTTTTTCCTGGGACACCTACTGTTTGGCATCTACTTCCCAGAGGTCCAGGCAAAGACCAAGGGCCTGGGGCTGACCAAGTTTGAGGATGACAGTAAGTTGGGTGCTGTCATTGACTCCCCAAATGGCATTAACATACTGCAAGAGGGTCTCACAGCTACAAATAACTGGTGCCAAAGTCATGGCCTTAAGTTAAACACAAAAAAAATGTATTATCATACCCTTTGGCAAAAAACATGGCCCCTACTGATTACCACATCAACAGCAACCCCTAAGCACACAAACCGTGGTGAGATACCTGGGTATTCAGGTTGACAACAATCTCAAATTCAACCATCATGTAGCGGCAGTGATCAGAAAAGCCTTTTGCCTGGTTCATCTCATAAATAAAGGGATTGCATCCAGAAAAAAGGAAGTTATTACCTCTCTGTACTCCTCCTTCATTAGACCTATAATTGAGTATAATGCCCTGTTTGGTATGTACCTCTCCAAACACCTGCGCCAACTGGAAAGGTCATAGAAATACCTATCAAAGAGAATTCATGGCCTCCAACACCTGTCTTATGCGGACAGGCTGAAATCACTATCATTTTACTTGGTATCATACAGATTGCTCAGAGGTGATCTGTGTCTCGCCTACAAGGCAATATCAAACCCTGCTCTACTAGAGATGCTCCATACCCATAAGTCTAACTCCTCACTCATTACCAGCTCAATAGACCTAAATCTAATATGTGACATCAACAAAATCTACTGGTGAGACAGGTTTGTCTCCCAGAGGCTGCCCCGTCTCTGGAATAGACTTCCCATACATGTCAAACAGAGCACCTCACTGACCCTCTTCAAGCACAACCTTGATGAGTGGATGGGAAACCACAAATTTGTCCCAGGGTTCCACCTTTTGTCTGGGGTGACAGGTGCTGACTGAGGTTTCTTTATGGGGATGAACTCTTGGCTAGGCTTGTAAGGGCTCCAGGGCCATTAGACTAGTAACGTCCTTTTATCCTATGATAGCAAAGAATAAAAAAGAAAAATAGAAATGGGGACGAGGAAGTGGTTGTACATAGAAGTCTGATGTTTAATCCTGGAGATCTAGAGCTACATAGTCAGGATGCTAGGAGGTGATTTCTTAGATGTATCTTCAAAGCTTGTTGATGTTCTAGTAGTTTGAGAGTTGGTGGGAAGGCATGCCAGAGGTTAGATATACAGATGGAGCAGAACAAGACTCCTGCTGCATTTTGAGCTTTTGTGATGGAGAGAAGGAGTTGTGTTTTGACTGGAAAGCTGTATTTGGGCATTAGTGTTGAAGTATGGTTCTTAGTACAGGATACTTGTCTAGACAGTACATTAGGCTATGAGCTAGTACTAACTGACTAAAGTGAAAATGATGGTGGAGTTCAGTCCAGATGAGGTGTTTAAGGGCAAAACAGTGATGCGTTGTATAGAGAGTATTAGCAACAAATCAAGTTAATTTATTATAGAATTTCACAAGCTTTGTTTGTATGGTAGTTTATAAGCTTGTGAAAAGTGGGGAGGCATACAGTAGGGTTGCTAGGAGTTAAGAATTTGCTATAGTTTCTCTGCTTCTACCAGTCAGAAAATGTTTTGATCTATATAACAGGCCAAGCTTTTAGTGTTTTTTTTAATTAACGGTTTGGAAGTAGAGACTGAACTTCATATTGTCATGGATTATGATTCCTAAGAGTTATTATAAGAAATCTGTACATCAGTGTGTTATCTGACAATTTGATTTTGAAGAAAGTTTTGTTTCTGGAGAGTGTTTTGGGGATGAATATCAGTAGTTTAGCATTTTGGGGGTTAGTTAAGTGTTGTTTTTTGTTGCTTTGTAAACTTTGGGCTGTACAGATGAGAGTAGAATCATCTGCATAAGTGTATAAGTGTAGCATGCGTGACAGTAGTATATCGATTTTTAAATATGTTAAACAGGAGTGGTCCAAGTATGGATCCATGTGTCATCCCTCCGATAAGTATTTTTGCTGCCACTTGACTGCTTGGTGTCTACCTGTTAAGCAGTTGTGAAACCAGGAGAAAGAGGTGGGGAAAAGATCTAACAAGGAAGGTTTTAGTAACAATTGTTGGTATGAGACAATGTCAAATGCATTTGACAGGTCAAGGAATAAGGAAGAGACAAGATTGCTAGTGTTCCTGTTTTTTATTGATGGTATCAGCAAAGTGAAGTAGGGCAGTGGTGATATCTATAATTAAAATGTGTTGTGTGGGGGACAGAAGATTATTGGTCATTAGATACAGCAGTAATGCACTTTTCCAAACTTTTAGATAGTGGAGACGGGACTGCAATGCGTCTGTAGTTGGTGTAGTTGGTAGAGGGTCCACCTTTGTGTAGAGGAAGTATCTATTCTTTTTTCCACGTGGCGGGAATGACATTCAAGGAAGGATCTGTTTATTAATATTGATATGGGGTATGACAGGGCTTGTAGGAAGTTGTTATTTACCATGTTTGTGACAGTAGCTAATGTGTCTTTTGATGAGAGATTTGGTTGTGGGTCAGGGGCTTAGGTTTTGCACCGATATTTTGGTATGTCTGTTATAGATTACATCTGTGATTTTTTTACACATAGTTAAACTAAGCCCATCAATGTGTTGGCAGTCATGCACCAAGCATGAACTTTGGTGCATGCAAAACTAAAATAAAAAACAACTAACTAAATAGGGAGAACCCCCTGCACCACCCATGTGAGGGTTGTACCCACTATGCCCCCTTCTAATTATACAAAATCTTAGTTCACAAAACAGTGGGAAAAGGGCAAAATTCCACTCATAACTGTAGAGTAATCCTGCAAGAGAAATGCTGGAATCCTGTGATGAACTGGCAGTTTTGTAAAACAACTCGAAAGTTAAAAAAAACAGGTACTTATGAGCAAAGTGTTTCTCCGAAAGTACACATCACCTAACGGCCCTAATGTCGAAAAACAGCGGTTAATGCCGAAAATATCAAACATGACATTTTCGGTACTTAACAGCAATCCTACCCTTCCCGTAACTCCCTAACTAGGAAACCTACCATCCTGTTTATGCACCCCCCCACACCCCCTAACTATATATTCCAACAACAAGATCGCACTACAGTGAGGAAAGGGATGTATTTCCCTTACCACACTGTACTGCGATCTCTGTACATAATCGAACGTTATATTTGCGAATGCGCAGACCATTCACGAATATTCAATTCGATTACGTGGCCGGCACACATATGAACTATTCAAACATCTGTAGTTTGAATAGTTCATAGGTGTGCAATGCTACGCCAACTTTATAATAGTAAACCTATATATATATATATATATATATATATATATATATATATATATATATATATATATATATATATATATGAGGCTACTTCAGAAGACTGAAAAAACAAAAGACTGACTCCAAAAAGACTGAAAATTCTAAATACTGAGCACATTTTTAATGCAGGAGGCAAGCCCCTCTGTACCCCTCATGTATGGGGGGGTGTACCCCCCTGCTAACTATATATACCAACTGCAAGATCGCACAACAATGGAGAAGGGGCAAATTCCATCATTCAGTATTTTGAATTTTCAGTCATTTGGGATTCAGTATTTTGGTTTTTCAGTCTTCTGAAGTAGACCCACACACATATATAATATTTATTCCCACATAAAACCCCGCACCTCAACCGAATCGCTCTCACACTTGCCCGTGACATCCACCCCAACCCAGGACCCATCTCTAGCATTAATGTCACCATTCCCTCCTCCCAGCCCACAAATTCTAAGTCCATTTGCCTAACTACACTCAATGCTCAAAGTCTAAGAAACAAAGTCCTTAACCTCCATGCATGGCTTTCCCATAATCAACCTGACATAACCGCCATCTCAGAAACCTGGCTCAAATCCTACATAAAAGATCATGAAATTCTTCCACCCAGTTACCAAATGATTCACAATGACCAAATCCACAAAGGAGGTGGAGTAGTTATTATCTACCCTTCCTCTCTTACCATCACCCCCTACACCAATACAATTCCAACCTTTGCCAATGCCAAAATAACCATAGGCTTATTAAAAATAAACAACCACAAATCCATCTGTGTCTCTGCCCTCTGTATTCCCCCAGGTGATAACATCAAAACACATGAGAACATCTTATCCTGGTTCTCCTCTCACATAAAAAATGAAACCTATATCCTTGGGGATACCAACATCAACTGGGCTACTATTAACTCTAATGCCCCTTCCCTAACTATCAACCCATATAATTTCTCCCAACTAATCCATTCAGCAACTAGACTAAATAAGGATAGTACCTCGGGATCCATCATAGACTGGATCTTAACAACACATCCAAATCTAATCACCAACTCCAGAATCATTCCAGATCCTCTCAGTGACCACTTACCTGCCTTCACCGACGGACTCCCTTCTCCTCTGCATAAACAGCATCAGTACATTCAAACCCGCAACCTCTCATAATTTAATCCCCAAATTTTCATGGAATGCCTTAAGTGCATCGACTGGTCCCCTCTAAAAATTCTGCCACTAGATGATGCCCTCTCCTACTTTAACCATACTTTCTTGACACTCCTAAATCAGCAAGCCCCCCCACAAACCAAATGCATCAAAACTAATCCCTGCCCTTAGCTATCAACAGAGACTAAACTTGCCATGCATCAAAGGGACAAATAATGGAAAGAGTATCAAAAACATAAAAACCCAAATTCCCTCCAAAAATTTACGAAACTTCGAAACTCCACAAAAAACAAATATTTAAAGATCACAAAGCTCACTAGTCCAAACTCCAGTCTTTGCACTCAACAAACCCCCAAAAATTCTGGGACTTCATCTCAACAATACTGCACCCCGGTAATAAAGAAAACCCCTGTACTAATCCCACCCTCTCCGACCTTGATACTGCCTCCCAGTTCAACTCATTCTTTATAGATGGCATAGCCAAACTGTTCAATTCCTTCCCACCCCCTCCTCCAACCCATACCCCTCCCTCCAAAACCTCCTCTCCAATCAAGCTACCTCTTACACACCCTTCTGCCTTACTCCTATTCCCATATACACTATAAAATGGCTCTTCCTCAAACTCAAAACCTGCAGCAATGCCCCTGACAGTCTTCTGCCTACCTTCCTCAAACTAGCTGCAGACAGCATAGCCTTCCCAATCTCCATACTTATAAACAGATCATTACAAGAATCATACGTCCCTTCCATCTGGCACCATGCCTACATCATCCCCCTCCATAAAGGTGGAAATAGTACCAACACCACCAATTTCAGGTCTATTGCCATCCTCTCCCCACTGTCTAAAATTCTAGAGAAAACCATCCAAGTACAACTTATGTGGCACCTAACCCAAAACAATCTCCTCTCTCCTACCCAACATGGCTTTCACCCTGGCCACTCCACCATGACTGCCTTTCTTTCCTTTCTGGAAACCATCAACATTCAACCAGACTCAGGCAAATTTGTGTCTACTCTATTCCTAGATCTGTCAAAAGCCTTTGACACCATATCCCACACCCTATTCATATCCAGGCTCTCCACTCTACATCTCTCTTCCTCCACCATAGCCTGGATTTCCAGCTACTTATCCAACCGCAAACAAGCTGTCCAATGGAAAACTTCAATCGCCTCCTTCCCACCTACCCCCACAGGCATCCCTCAAGGCTCAGTCCTTGGCCCCATACTCTTCAACCTCTTTATCAACAACTTTCACCACTGCATCTCAGAGTCATCTGTCATTCAGTATGCAGATGACTCAGCTATTGTCTGCTCAGCCTCCTCACCCTCTGAGCTCCTAGCTAAAACTCAATTAGCCTTCACCAAAACCAAAACATGGATGCAGTCCAACCACCTAGCCCTTAATGCAAATAAAACCAAAGTAATGATCTTTTCCCCTACCAAAAACTCCAACATTGATAAAACATCTTTCCCCATACACAGCCAAAACAACACCCACCTCAAAATTGTCCCCTCCACCAAACTTCTCGGGATCATCATTGATGATGATCTAAAATTTGACACCCATATACATTCGCAATAAAAAAAACACCAAAAGATAGGCCTCCTCTACAGGCACAACTGCTTCCTCAGCCACTCTACCCATGAGACCCTAGCATCCACTTTCTTGCTTCCCTCCCTGATGTATGGTGACCCTCTATTCACAAATCTCCAAATCGACTTATGCTCTAAACTTGAATCCTGCTACCACAAAATCTGCAAAATTGCTACCAATTCTAAAATCTCTTCCCATCACTGCTACTCCCTCCTCACCATCAATTGGCTTGATCTACCCAACTATCTCAACTACCTACAACTCACGACTGCCCACAAGGTTATCTTTAAACCAGCCAACTGCCCTTCTCTTGCCACAGCCTTAACACCCTATATACCCAACTGCCAACTGAGGACCTCAAACCAAAATCTCCTTCAGGTCCACAAACCAGCTTATCCTCCTGGCCAGCTACTCCTCTCCTACGCCATAGCCAAAAAAATGGAACTCCTGCCCCCCCACCTTTGCAACCTTCCTATCCATACCAATTTCAAATCCCAGTTATATTCACACCTTTCAGCTAATTGGGAATGCCCATGCCACTCTCCAACATAAACCCTCGCCACTCACTCTCTTCTACCACTGAGTAATCCTGTGCTACTCTCTCTATGCAAAACCATCGACCTAACCTCTAAACACTAATAGCTACTTGTTTCTTTATTAACTTACAAACTGCTCATCTAACAATATGACTTCTGCATATGATCACTTACCTACCTGTAAAGGGGTACTTACCTTGTATTCAAATGTTAACTCACTAGAGCTTACAAGATAATGTGTTCAATGTATGAAATGTGTAAATTGCTATGTACAAATCTTTACTTTGTATTCAATGTGTGAAATGTTTAAATGGCTACGCAGAAATCTTGACTTTACTTGTTCCTTTGTAACATGTTAATTTGTAACTTTGTATGTTGGAGCTTTTCTCCCTGGGTCTCCACTGAAAACGGGCTCTTTATGGCCCAGTGGACTTCCCCGGTCTTCAAACTGAAATAACTAGTAAATAAAAATATATGCATCTACGTATATGATTATCTCAGAGACAGCAAATGCTCAAAAGAATGAATCAAAACAGATTTTTTTAGATCAAATTAGAAAATAATGAAAAAAAAATATTTTATTCAGAAGTGAAGTGCCTCCTGCATCCCCCACACCCCTGCAAATTATATCTACCAACTCCAAGATCCACATTGCCAACCAAAGTATAATTATTTGTAGCCAGCTCTGTGGTGTACAGGGATAAAAGCCTAACTATGGCCCATGACCTAGGTTCAATTAGCAGCTTGTACAACTAAGGTACTAGCAGGGAGAGATGGGTATCCACATCCCAGGGGGGTTGTTTGTCTAGGCATTTCCTATGGGGAAGTGTGGTCCATAGAGTGTAATAGCCCTTGGACATAGCTGAACACAGGAGGTGGGATGAGGGTAGGTCATTACTACCCCTCACAGTTGTAAGGATGATGTGTAGAATCCCTAATGATCCATATCAGCCCCAACCCTGGTGGAGCAAATCTTGTGGAGATTAGGAAGGGAAGGTAGGCCCAAAACAGGACAGGTGTACCAGGATGAATTTATAGCTCAGTGCATAGGAAGTGAAAATACAATTATTTGTAGAGGATTTATTTTTAACAATGGATAATATAAACAAATCAAGACATAGTATATGCAATTTTATTAATGTATTAGAAATGAGTTCTAAATTGAAAATTAATAAATGTTGTTTGGTAAGCCATGGAAGTATGGCAGGCAGAAACTGTAAGCTTTAATTAAAATATAAACATAGCAATCCAGCTTGCAAATACTGGATAAAGTTAAACTCTTTACTAGGGAAATGTGAAAAAAATCAGAGAGGCAATATTGAAATTACTGTTGCTGTATTAAAGAAATTGCTGATGTAATTTAAATTTTAGAAAGTGTGTACTTTTTTAAGCAGTTTGGGTTTTGGTTGTGAAGTCATTTATTGGAATTGAATAAGTATTTTAGAAAAGAATGTTATTTTATCAGTTTGTTTAAATTCAGATGAAGTATTGATTTGAAGTGGCATGCTATTTTATCCGAGAAATTCAGTTTGTTTTTATAACCATTTGTGCTGTTTTGGGGGTTTGGGGGTATTATTTTAGTTTGCATTTACAATTATTATATTTGTGATTTACATTTACTATAAAGATTTTCTGCAGTCATTTATGTGATTTCTAGACTGTGAATACAAGTGCGATTGTTACAGTGGATAAGACACAATTATGCTCCCACTGTATAAAAAGTAAGCTCTTGTATGTAAGAAGGTTCTTTTATTTTACACAACTGTGGGAGTCTCTCATACTTATTTACAGCATTATAGCACATTTATGACAAATAGCCAATGTATAGTTTCATAGCTTCATTTTCCTATGACCAGGCCATAAGGCCTTGTAGGAATACAAACCCCTTAATTTTGTAACAATCTTTCCTTTCAGCTACCCAGTTGTCAAGTTTACTTTAAATTTTTTTGTACTTTTGTAATAGTTTTTATTTCCAGTGGTATTTTATTCCGCAGTCTAAGTATAATGTGCATCACAAGTCAGTCTCTCCTAGTTATTCATTTTTTGGTATTACATTTAGCATTGTCATGTCTATGTGTTTTCTGGTTAGTATAGACTATAATCCAATAAGAAATAACAGAACTTCTGGAGAGAAATGCAACCAAGTGTTTATTTCAAATAATAATAGCTCATGATAAAATTAAAATGCACACAATGCTTTTATCTCCCAAACAAATCAGACTTCCTCAGCCTTTGCCCAAAAGTAAAACAACAATTTATAAAATGTGCACATCCTGTATAAAAATAATACATTTTTCGTGGTGGTGCTGTGGTAGCATTGTCGCCTCACAGGAAGACGTTGTCCTGTTCGATTCTCAGCTAGAGCGTCTTCTGTGTGGAGAGATGTGTGAATGGGCGTACCTTCGTTGAAGGTTGTGCGTCAGAGCTGGCAACTCGGCACGTAAAAATCTACTGCCAGTCATTAGCGGACCGGAGTTCCGCTGTGGCGACCCCTAACCGGGAAAAGCCGAAAGACTCAACAAGGTTTTTCTCTAGCTTTGAAAACATATCATTATGATTCACACAGCGTTCATTATATCCTTCTTGTTCATTCATATTTTTGTTGTTAAAAGGATTATCAGGAAATGCCAAACAGTTCATTAATACTTCATCACTTGACAATAAGCTGATACTTAACTTATTGGAAGTTCCTTCATTGCTGGTTATAAATCATAATGAGATGTTTTCAAAGCTAGAGAAAAACCTAATACAGTTAAAGCGCCTGCAGTGGGACAATATTTACTTTGAAAAAAATTTAAAAGTTCAGAGAATCCCAAAGGGACTCAGAATTTTAAAATTGCCAGCAGGTGAAAATCTACCAAACGAGTTGGTAGATAAATGGTTACAAATAAACCAGACAGCGAGTATTCAATATATGGAATTGCTACACTGTTATAACAGCACTAAGATGAAAGAACTAACTGAAAATGTTTGGGCAATTTTTAATATGTTAAAAGAAAATACCTCTGATGTGAACTTTAGCAACAAAATACACTTTATCCATGAAAATCTGGATAAATTGAACAAAACAGTAGCAGAAAAATAAAAAAGTATGAGAGGGATTGTGTTGAATATGCAGGGGGAGTGGCTTCTGCATATGGTTTACAGCTACAAGGAAATGTCCCGCCAGAGGAAATGACGCAAGATGCCAATATTGGGGTTGAAGAGTCAAGCATGGTGAGCTAGTTCCTTTTGTAATAGAGTTAGAAAACGAGGATGCCTGGAATATGAAGTAAATAAATTATTAGAAGAAAGAATAGAGATGAGGGGAAAAATACCGGATAGAAAAGAAAAAATCCCTTATAAAAGAAAAACTTCTATGGCCATTCAAAACAGTGTAGATTCATTAGCTATAAAAATGTGATAAGAAAAAACTGGGGACTACTAAGAATAAATAATGATGTGTTTAGAAAAGTAGGTGATAATCCTTTATTTGTACAAAGAAAAGGAGAAAAACACAGCCTGGGGAGTGGTGCATTGGTGTATCTCACTATGGAGTTACTTAGGACTAGAATATTGGACTATCTGGAGATTTGCCTTATCAGCTTTTGAAATAAACCAGTGTGTAACTCACAGATGTATGATTCAGTGGGTGTTGACTGTTTTGCTGAGGGTACTTCTTTCTTGGGTAACAGTTAGGAGGCCTTTGCGTTTTAGGAAGGTTACTTTTAAGAAACTCATCATATGATATATATCAACTCGTCTATGTGTTTTGTTTGAGCTCTGTGTGATTTGTGATGTTGTGTAATACTGACAACCTGCTTGTTATTTGTAGTGGCTTCCTATGAGAGCTTTGTCTCCAATAACATTACATAACATTATCTCTCACCCACTTTGTCAGTTTGTTGAAGTAGTAGGTAGTTGTCAGTAAACATGAGACAACTGCTACATTGTCCCAGGATGTCCATTTCAACCATACTGGATACAGGTACAGTTGGAAAGTACAAATCCTTGATTTCAGAAACTTACTAATGTGGCATAAAGGAGGGTAGTGACAATAAGGTTTGGAGTTGATTTACTGGAGTGCTACCTGCCTAAAAGAACTATCTAAATATACACATTAAGAGCATTGCATCTTTTTGTGCAATACCAGAACCTCTTTGCGCAACTACTAAGAGAAGCATTTTGGCTCATAGTTAAGGTATTGATTTGGATATAGTAATATGTGTGAATACAGAAAATTTAGTTCAAGCACCAATACCAAGTAGGTTGTAAATAATTAGTCTTGCCTGGCTATGAGGTCAGCTTAGATGAGTAGCAATGTATTGCTACTTACCTGGGAGAATTTAAGCACAATATTTGAGTGAGTTTATACAGCTATAATTGGGTACAGAGTTAACTAAGGTTCCTAAGAGAGTGAGATAGGGAATTCAAAAGTGAAAGTGTCTGCATCTGCTGCATATAGTGTTGTGTGGCACTGTGAGGAGTGCTCCCACCCACTGTTAAGCTGAGTGTAAAAGTGAAAGAACCAATAAGAAACTAATTCAGTACACTTTCCATCCCTGATTTCATTAATAATCTCATCTCTTCCTCTAACCTCTCTCCTTCCTCCTATATTCCCACTTTCCATTCAAAGCAATCAAACTTAAACACTTAATACCATTATTTGAATAACTGAAAACAAACTCACCTGCTGCTACTGATAAATATTCTCCCATGGTTCTTATTCATATGAAAGGACTTCATAGTTTCACCCCATTTTTCACATATATAATCTCTGCCTAACTCAAAACATCATCATCTCATCTGGAAAAATAAGCATTGTTAAACCCCTCCTCCCAAAAACTAACCATTGCCATGTCTCTGACTTCTGTACCATTTCTATTTTTCCCATACTTGGTAAAATCCTTGAACAATTAGTTTACAATGAGCTAACCCATTACATCTTCAAATATCATCTACTATTCTCAAAACAGCATGGCTTTTAGGCTAGTAGGACCACTTCTACAGCACTCTGGACACTTACTAATGACATCCATTTGTCTATGGACAAAGGCCTTCTCACTGGAGCCATCTTTACTGGCCCCACTAGAGCTTTTGATATGGTTCACCATAACATTCTGTTAGACCACCTAACTGAAAATGGAATTAGCCCAGATACATCTCCCTGGTTTAAAAAATATCTTCCCAATCGGTACTTCTCTGTTCAGTTTCAGAACACCCTCTCTGCTTCCACCCCTCTCTGTAAAGGAATCCCTCAATGTTCTATTCTGGATCCCTTCTCTTTTCCAGTTTTATTAATAAATCACTCTGGCTAGGCTTATAAATGCCCTTGGGCAGATAGCCTAGTACTTACCTATGAACCTATAAACTAGCACTTGACCTTCCATACCTTTCTCTGTCTCTCTTTTACTTCAAGCTGATGACATGGTCTTATTTCACTGAAACCTGACCTAAATAGCCATACAACTACATGTTGAATTCCTTTTGCTTATCAAATGGCTTAATAACAAAAAGATAATACTGAACACTTTTAAAACTAAAGTGCTGCTGTTTGGTAACTCCTAATTCCCCTAAACAGCAGAAAAGCTGACAAGCACTTATTATCCATGACCAGCTTGACAACTCCATTGATTAAGTCATCTCCTTCAAATACCTTAGTATGTGGCTTGATCCTGCACTGAACTTTCAACTTCACCTAGAACAAATGTAGAAGAAAATTAATTCCCTCCTATTTTAGTCCTATAAAATTTCCCCTTCTCTCTCTCTAGACCAATCAGGAATGCCAGAGGCCAATGCGTTCTACTAGTACAGCTTGAATATGGCTCCCCCTGGATGCAGCAGCATCCAAGAAAAACTCCTCCACCAACCAAACTATACATGACTCTATCTGCTGTTTCATTAACCTCTCCCCTAGAAATGAGCATCATTGTACCACATTTAATAAAGCCAGTTGCCTTCCTGCCTAACAATGTGCGAACTTGCATCTTGGATCCCATATCTATGACTTCCTCAAAGAACACTCCTGTCCTTCTCTTGCCTTCAACCTCTTCAGACACCCCTCCTTCAGTTACAATCTAAGAAATCTTAACCATCTGGTACACTTCTTCAAAATCCCAAAACCAGATGTCATTGCACGAATCATGTCTTCTCCATCCTTGGCCCCAAACTCTGGGAATTTCTCCTACTAATTTTAAAGATCACATCATACCCATCATTTCATGCTCAGCTTAAAGATCATCTCAAGTCTTAGCCAATTTGCAAATGCTTTCCCTCTGGACAGATCACCTAATCTCCCACTCTCTCTTTCACTAGTCAGACACCTTTGGCTTCCACACATTATTTTTCTACACTAGTATGTGACATCTCTTTAACATTGTATATATTGTATATGGTTAATTCCTGTGTGCCCTTATCTTACTTTTGCTATCTTTTAAGTTTATACTCTATCCCTTCACTATTTCATTCTCTTTTTCTTTTCCCCTTCTTACTCTAACTATCCCTTCAAACTGTCCCCTGTACTGTGTTATTCATTATCATTACTGTTATTAATTCATTGCTATCTTCACATAACAGTTTGTTTGTATTCATAATGCTTCTTGTTAACTTGCTTGTTTACTGTCCTTTATATTTGTCTGGGCTGAGATTGAAATAGGTCCCTTTAGATCAGTACTCTACCTCGGTTACCAAATTGAATAAATAAATAAATAAATAAATAACAAAATAATTGGAATTCCAGCCAATAATGTCTGCCCCTTAGAAAAATCAGCAAAATATTCACTACCGCTGAAACAACACTACTGCTCTCAGTATGTTTATACCTAGACTAGAAAAACAACAAAAAAACTATACTTTAAGATTAAGTTGTAAAAGTAGGAAAAAGGGGAGGAAAATCAAATGAAAACACTTTTATTTGCTGAATGGATATGTTATCTGTTGACTTAACAAAGGAGAGCACTCAGTGTAACAAAATGGAGGACCTATTAGCTACACAAATCTCTAAGCAACTAAGGAGGATACTATATCGGGTGTTTTAACTAAGCTGCAGCATGATGTAAAAAAGTGGTGAAAATGTAAAATGACAAGGATAAATATTTATATTAACTAGATATGGTGCAATCAGATACTTAAACAGCCAGGCAACTGTTCAAAACACAAATTAGGCAAGCTTAATTAAACAAACTGTAAAGAAAGTTATACAATTTGATTAAATAAACAAAAAATCACAAAAAGACTGTAAATGCAATAATTTAAAGATCAGTTATAGATTAACAAGATGCTGAACTCATGCCCATGAGAGCTGACTTTACCAAGAGTTGTACTGAATGTACCATGATCCTGTCTAGATGCTGGTGTGTGCCTGACCTTGAGCAATGTCTGCTATGAAACATGCCTCTGTGGTCATGGCCACAACCATGGGGACAACCTGTCTTGAGTGAAGAAACCTCCACAAACAGATTTAGCCATGGAAATGCCAGCATTGCAGGAGTGGGATCTTAGTGGGCCATGACTACAATGGTTACCATTTCTGGATGTAGCAGTTGACCAGCTCTATGGATGGCTCCTCACCCCTGGAAGGTGATCCAGAAAAAACATTGCACATTCCAGTGTGTGACTGAATCTATCCAAACAATCACATACAGAACATGCAGTCCCATAGGTCATCATGCACACTCTGTGTCACCCTTACTATATTTCCCATGGCATGTGGTGGCACTAATTTGTGCCTCCAGAAGGCTGTGCACATCTACTGTGTTGCAACAACTGGTACACCATCTTCAGGGGGCAGGTGGGACCATGTCTCCAGTGACCACCATTACCAACTGCCTGTTTAGAGCTCTCTGCTCATGGGTGCTAGGGGCAGATTCTGACACCTAAATATAGGGGCCAGCACATTTCCCTGATCGATAGTGTGCCCATTAACCTGTACTCATTGTGAGGCGTGGGTACCATAGGTATCTGCAGGCAGAGAGGCTGTGTTCATGGTCTGTGTAGTGGATGCAGTAGTCACACTTAGTGTGTCCAACACATACTCGTTACACCCTGACTGTGCCAGCTCATCCCAGCCATCATTATCAGAGGCTGCAGATTCTCCAACATCAGGTGGGAGCAGTTACACAGTGTGGATGCCGGATAAAGAATCACCTGTGAATACACCAAAGCATAAAATATTCAATGAAAGTAGGTTTACTATCAGTTTACTGAATCACACTCATCTGAATCTAACTTCACTGAAGTCTAAAAACCGAAGAAAGAAAATGCTGAACACCGATAATACTGACTGACAAATCTCGCCCCCCTTCTCGACCCATGTTAATGATTGCTTCTAGGTCCAGAGCAGTAGGGAATTTTGAATTTTGTATTTATTTTGGGTATATCGGAATTCAGCATTATGACTTTTCATGGAAGTGAGTTGATGATACAATGACTTGACTGTTTGTGATTCAGTAAAATGATAGTAAGCTATGAAAGTATAACCCAGTGCCAGAAGTATACAAACAACTGAGTTTTAAAAACACAGTTGTATATATATTAAAAACATCACAAAAAATCATGCACTAGCCAAAAGCATGTGTCTCTTTCAGCAGTTTACTGCACTGGCATCTATATCCCTTCTCATACTCTCAGTTTAACTGAAACATATCTGGCAAATATGACTCCAGTACACAACACTCAAGGGGACTCACAACATACTTGCCACATGGCAAAACAGTAGAGTTTCCCCCTAACCTTACTCTACCGACTAAAAGCCTTCAAACAGGACACAGAATCATTCTGTTCTGATGGGTCTACATCTAATAATCGAAAAACCACTTACCAGAAGATGACTTTACTGAGATGACAACACTGAACTGTTATTTTGCCAAAGGATCACATTACCAAATTTTTTAGCAGGATAAATATGCAATTGGCCAACAGGGGGAAATTTGCCTTTTCCCCACTATAATGCGATCCCAGAGTTGGTATATTTAGATGGAGGGGGTGTGAGGGGTGCAGTCCCCCCATACTGAGGATGAGGCAGGCATAGCCTCCCACTTGGGTGAGTTTGATATACTGCGGTGTGTTTCTTTGTTCAGTGTTGGCCAACTGCATACTTACCCTGTTAAAAAATTCAGTCATGTGATCATTCTTCAGAGTAACAGTTCAGTGCTGTCATGTCGGTAAAGTCATCTTTGGGTAAGTGGTCTTTCGATTATTAGAAGTAGACCCATTTTGACATATGGCAATGTCACTGCTCCAAACTACCTGATTAGCCCCTTCCTGTAATTACATCTCCCCACAAAGTTGCATAATGCTACCACCAACTACAACCTGTCTCCTGTGCAGAATCACTTCCTCTAAACTGGCCATCATCAGAATACTACAACAATCCAATGAACAAAAACAAACTTCAAGTCTCAAAAGGAAAGGAAATACGGCAACTTCCAAGACTAGAAATAAATCCAAGTTTTAATAAAGCACTTTTCATCCAACAAAAATAATTGGACTTCATCAGATAAAGAACAAAACTTCCTTCACATTTAAATATCCCTCCTCAAGTAGTCACATGACATAAAGCTTTCCATTTAAAGGAACACAAACCTACACTTTAAAATCTAAACATATATTCTTAAATGAGTAATTATAATTACTACTGATATATAACATTCTTAACTAGTGTGAAAAATATATGTAAAAATAAATATATAAAAATATATATAAAAATATGACCAATATATATGTGAAAAAAATTATGTATATATATATATATATATATATATATATATATATATATATATATATATATATATATATATATATATATATATATATATATATATATATATATATATATATATATATATGTGTGTGTGTGTGTGGGTGTGTATAAATAAAACACATTCAAGCTCATTAAATTTTTTAACTTTAATACACGTTATTGAACACATATTATTAAGCCCTGGATGGTTGTATGCATTAAGGCGTACTTGCCATAACAATTCTAACCTACCCAGTTCAAGTGCAATAGGGCCAGCTCTTGGGTTCTGAATTACTTGTTCTATTATGTGGAATTTAAAATTTATTACTGACCTTCTCAAGATGTTCATCTACTTTTCCCAAACACATACCTCTCTGGTCACCATATACCCCCCCTGCATATCTACTGCTGTACATCATTCACAAAACATCTCTATTTTATCTCACACAAATATTCTCTATCCCTATCCAAGTATCTCCTTTTCTCTACACAACAATATATCACTCTATCTGTGTCTCTTCATTCTTTTACACTTGTGTCAGCATAACCTGGCCATCCAATAATCATCACCCCCTCAATACTTAGTGCATAACTATCTCCAATACTGCATTTTTACAAAAGGTTATGTGTACATGTACTGTACAGTGCAATCACCAAAGCCATCTTTTTTATTATTTTTTTATAAAAGATTATTTTAATGCATGTGTACTAAAGTGCAACCTCCAAAACTGTCTTTGTATAATTTTTATAAAATATTGACTTTAATGTATGTGTATTGCAAAATATAATTGATTCACTGTGAAATCTCTATACATCTCAGTTATAACCTAATAGATGTGCTTTAATAGATCCTTTTCAAATTGCATAATAACTTTGTACATGTAACCATGGAGTTTCCTCTGGGCCTCCACTGAAAAGGGGCTTTAATTCTCAGTAGAACTTTCCAGACAACAAAATGTAAATAAATACAATTATTAATTTTTTAATTTTCATTTGTTTACCAAGATAGCCCAACTAGGCAAAGATCTTTTTTAGCTATTGCCCGCAGGCAAAAACTCCAAAGTGTTTCACTGTCTAAATGAATCATCTTACAAAAAGTGAGGTTTAAGTTAGGTCTCTCTGGACATTATTTAACATATATGTTGTAATGAGTTATAAAAAATATATATTTCTTGCAATATGAGGTAGAAATTAAGGCAAACTATTGCATACAAAATCTGTAAAGCTATTAAAATAAAAAGTATCATGGCAGAAAGTACTAGCAATAGTTATTAGCAAGAAGGGTGGTTGGTAAAGTTTGGAAACAAAGAGCAGGAAGAGTTGGAAAATGATTTGTTGAAGATTTATGATGACTAGAGAGAGGGAGGAAAGTCTACAGAGAGAAAATAAATGAAGAGTAATAATTTACTTTAACGTAACAACTAGCACTTTATTTGCATACTTTGTGGAGATGACTGTGGATAGTGATCTTAATGAACCCCTGATGTACCTGTTTACTGTATATCTGACAGCTTTAATAATTTTTACAATGACTAAGGGTGCAGCGGACTTAGAGGTTACTTATATAGAAATAGGTCTACATACCCAGGGCATCTCTGGTAAATTGCCTCTGGGTCCTGCCCAGCTCTCCTCCAACATCATGAAATGCACTATGGGTCTGAATGGAGAGATGAAAAGTCAGCAAGCAAAGGAGAGGAGTAGTGCTGAAATTGAATTCATCCTCAAGTCTTAGTGAGTACCTTCACAAGGTGGATCCTGTTTTCACAAAATCTCACCAAGGTGACACTGATATACAGACTGTATTTATAGTATATATCATGGACAGAAGTAGGTCAAAAATTAAAAAAGATAGCTGGGGTGCACAAGACCCAGGATAAAAAAGTGCCCAATCCTGGTAGGTGCACTGGTTCCAGGACTGGAAAAAATGACAGTGTAGGATCCTCAAAATACGGAAACATTTCTAAAAGGGGCCAGGCTTAGGGGGAAGATGCCCCCCCCCCCATTGTAGAAGGAACTAGCAGTCCACAGAAATCACAAAAACTCATCAGCCAAAGAAGAGCCATAAAGATGATAGAGTGGACTAGTGAGGATAAGAACGAAATGATGTATTCTTGCTATTATGCAAAAAGTCCAGGATTTCCAGACACAAGATATACAAAATGATTAAGAGAGAAATTAGAGGAAAGAAAAATACTTCTGCATGAAGAACTGTCAGAAGCTTCAAATGAAAAAGTGCATTCATTAACACAACAGATTTGTGTAAAACAGTATATAGATTAAGAAACTTTGATCTGTTTGGAAAAAGAAGCATCTGAGGAAGTGTGAAAATATAAACAACAATACCTAGAGATATTTGAACAATATAAAAAAATATGGACATGGGAAAGAAAGAGAGATTTGATATGATGCAATATTTATGCAAAGGGGAAAGCAAAACTAACCAATGGAAAAAGAGCAGCACCAAAGATATTTGAAGAGAAATATAGGCAAAGGAATCTGGACATGGAAAACTTTACAATACAAAAAATAAAATAAGAAAACAAAGAGGAAAAGGAGATTAGTAATGGAGAAGTTAAAGAAATAGAAAGTGAGGTTATGGAGAACCTGCAAAGTGAAGGATTCAGTGTAGAAAATTGAATGCAGAAAGCACCACAACAGGACAGATCAATGGATATCCAAATTAAGGGGAAAACAGTGGAACAGGAAGCAATTAGCCAGGTGTCATATCAAGATATTTTGGAGCCTTCCACAGGAAATCAGTATAAACATTCACTTGAAGCTGGACAGCAAGAAAAGGAACGGGAAACTGTGGAAACGCTGATGCAGTCAATGCTGAGGAGTGATAGACCAATGAGTTCCCATATGACAGAACAACAGATGACACAGTATGAAATTGAAGAGAAGATGCCACAGGAATATGCTATAGAACTTTTGATAGAATGTCCATAGGAAATGGAAAACAAGGGATGTGCCCTCAGTTTGGAAGAAAATGAGCTAAGAGAAGAGTTGCTTGATTTAATAGATATGGATAGATATACTAAGATCAATGAGAGAAATAGACTGCAGAAGGTCAATAAAACCCAAAAAGTAAGAAGTCTGATAAAACAAATGAACACCGTAATTAGGACTGTCCTTAGAGATCCATGTGATATAACAGAAGTGAACAGGATATACTACTGTGCTGCTAAATTAATAACTGATAAAGTCAGGGGCGGCCCGTGCTATTGGACTGCCGGACTGCAGCCCCCCCCCCAGCTGTAAAACAGAAATAAAATAAAATAGAAAAGAAGAAAAAAAATAAAAAAAACGATCGCAAATAGCAGACCTTCATGCATGCACACTAGCAGCATTTCCAATATCCAGACTGCTGCTGAGACAGTCTGGAGCATGCGCAGACTGTCTCAGCAGCAGTCCGGATTAGGAAACATTCAAGAGCAGAGATCCCAGACATCTATGCAGTTGTAACTGCATAGACTGTCACTGGAAAGGGATCAGACTCAGACTGCAACATCGGCAGGCTGGGAGTCTCATCAGGGGAAGAACATCTCATGGGCTGTGGTGGATTTAATGCTCCAATGGACATAGGGAAGGACATAGTGCACAGGGAGGCTTGAGTGCTCCAACAGCTGTGGATTTAATGCTGCAACAAAGGGATCTACATTTATCCAGGTAGGGTGTGTGTGTTTAATGCTGCAACAAAGGGATCTACAGCTATCCAGTGTATGTGTGTGTGTGTGGATCTACATCTATCTAGGTTGTGTGTGTGTGTGTGTGTGTGTGTGTGTGTGTGTGTGTGTGTGTGTGTGTGTGTGTGTGTGTGTGTGTGTAATGCCCCAGGTGCTACATGGTGGTGGATAGAGAATAAGGCTTGAACCCTGCACCTTGGGCCCAGGTGGCAAGAGCCTGAATTCCCTACCCACCACCATTTGTAAAAATGTTGCAGATTTTTCCCTCATACTTGTTCTGTTCCTCATAAAATTTGTGGTTTCTGTATTTTTGTGTTCTTGCAAAGCCAGTAGTGCATTGGTGCAGTGGTAGCATTGTTGCCTGACAGCTGCATGTTCTCTGGTTTGATTCTTGGTTGGGGTGCGTTACCTTCTGTGTGGAGTCTGTATGCCCTCCCTGTTTTTGTTTCCTCTAGTGTCCTCCCATCTTACAAAGACATGTGTCTGTCTGGAGTGTTTCTCCCTGGGCCTCTGCTAAAAATTAGCTTTTGTCCCAAGTCAGACTTTCCTGGTTAACAAATGTTAAAAATGACACATTTGAATATCAGACTTCATATTCTTCAGAAAGTGCATGGTAACACAAAAGCTTTTATTCTAGCGATTTTCTATGTGCCTATTTTAAACAAAGGGGGTGTTGAGCCGATTATACAATCAGAGAAGAAAGGGACAACATCTTTTACATCCCACAGTTTTATTGTTACTTACACTATGGACGCAAGGGAGATTTACAGTATAATCATGAAAAACTGGCCTTTGATTTTGCAGGATGATTCTGCACGTAAAATGTTGACAGATTTGCTCAGAGTAGTATATAGGAGGGGTTTGAATATTAAAGATATCTTGGAAAGGAAACCCAAGTCCTCTAATAGTAGATCAGGCATGTATAAATGTTCTATGTGTCGATATTCCGGACATATAAAAACGAGGTCTAGGTTTGAAATCAATGATTTTGTTTTCCATTTAACAGGGAAATATAATTGCAATAGTACACAAGTGATGTACTTAGCCCAATGTGCCTATTGCTCCACATTCTACGTGGGAAAAACTGATAGAAGGTTGCAGGAACGTATTTATGAACATTTATATGCCATAAGGAAAGGAAAAATGGAGAACTTTAGCTCTGGCTAAACATGTCATTGAAAACCCTGGTCACAGTTTCTTATTTAGTGTAATTGACCAAGTCAGCACTAATCTGAGGGGAGGTTATACACCTTTACTTCTTGAGAGTAGAGAATTGTGGTGGCAGCTCAAATTGGATGCTTGTCATGTGCCAGGTCTCAATGGTTCTTTGAGCCTGGCATGTTTACTGAAGTTAAAACGATTAAATAGGTGATTTGTAGGATTATTCTACCAGGCAAGGGTCAGACTTGGTATTTGGAGCCTAGTTTTTCTTTAGGCTCGTGGACGGCCAGTCTGAGTTTTTTATACAGGGGTTGTTGTCAGTCTAGTATTGTTTCCTTTAGTAGCAGCTGTATCCAGCACTTTGGAGTATTTATCCTCTAAAACAAGTCCGTTTGTCCATCTAAATACATTCGATCTATTGTTAGCAATATGCTACAGGGGTTTTTCCATATATAACCACATTTTAGGAATTTTCTTTGTTCCTTTTAAGGAACAGCTGTATATCAGTAGGCTTTATGTTTTTTATTCATTTTGTGATTGTTTATTTCATCATTTTACTACTTTGTAGATGTAGGACTTATATTGTGTGATGAGTCATATTTTAGCAATTTCACATATAAGTTTATCGAGTATATATCAGATAGGACATGATGTTGATTGTGAAAGTATTATGATATTCTAAACTGATTGTGAGGGCATTTCATTTTGAGGGCATTTCATTTTTCCATTTTTTATTCTTTATTTTTTGTTTGATTTTTGTGGGTATGTATATTTATTGATATATACATATATATATGGTTGTTTTAGGGCCAGTCTATTGTGTAGTGATGTTCTTTTTAAAATTTTTTATGATATGTTGATTCATCACATATATTTTATTTTGTTATGTTTTTAGGGTTGGGGCTTTAAGTTAATTGAGCTCCAGTATGTGATCTGATTGTAATTAGTGACAATTTAAAATGTTCAGATGGAGGTGAGGCACTTTTTGCTTGTTTTTGGCGTTCTGAGGAAGTTGGAAGTGTTCCGACGAAAAGCGCATGTTTTTTATGGCTTAAATATATTAATAAATTGTCAGCTTTTTACATTTTCTACTAGTCGGATTTGATATTTCAAGTGGATTTAAGCATTGGTCTCTAGAGCTGGTCTCAGGAGTGTTTTGTTGGACTTGTATAGAATTTTCTAAGTGTATAAGATGGATATTTGAAATTTGTCCCTCTTTTTGGGACTGTATTCCCCCATTATTGGCTTCATCCAGGTTTTGTGCTAAGGTTGAGAGCTATGGTAAGAACTGAATTCACTGAATATGTTTGGGGGCTATATTCCCCCATTACTGGCTTTGTCCGGGTGTTTTTTGCTAATAGGTTGAGAGCTATAGTGAGAACTGAATTCACTGAATGTTTGGGGGCTGTATTCATCCATTATTGGCTTTGTTCAGGTGCTTTGTGCTAAGAGGTTGACAGCTGTGCTATGGTGAGAACTGAATTCACTAAATGATAGCCATTTAAGTTTCCGTCTTCCTCTTTCACAAAACAGCTGATTTGGCATAGTGGTATGTTGCTCTGACTGTTTTGCACAGGGTCCCCTGGGTTCAAGACGTGGCAGTGAAATGTATGGTGGTAACACAGCATTTTATTCTAGCAACTTTCCAACATTATACAAGCAATGTTTAAAATATGTCCCTGGTTTTCGACCTTTTGTCCCCCCCCCCCAATAAATTTTGGCTTTTTCCAGATTTCTTGTGCTGCAAAGTTCAGAGATACAGCTGAGTGTCGAGTAGATTTTACAAGGAGCTGAGAGCTGCAGGGGAGAAAAAGTTTAGTGCTGCTTATGCTAAGTCGGCTTGCATTGTTAATAGCATAACAAGTAGTGTACTTGCTTTTGATGCAGAAGGCTGTGGGTTCTTCTCCCACAGTAGGTAGATGCATTGCTAATACTGTACTGTGTTGTAAAGGGGGTGGATGCTGCAGTCATTTTTGGCAAAGATACCTAGTAACTATGAACCTCTTATCAGTTTGCTATCCATTCCCTATTGCGGTATTACTAGCTTATCATTTTTTTAATGCATGCAACATAGGCAATTTATTCTTCAAGGGCAACAGGCACTTTATTTTTAGATGAAACAATGACATATAAAGTTGTTTGCTAGCAGCAACCTCTTTATTAGTTACAGATTTCTTTAATGTGGATTTTACTACTTCAGAGATTGTGCATATTTACTGATACTGGTGGACTATAGAAGGTTGAGTAGACTTTTTATGATGGAAATGTTCTGAATTGGGCAGTTTTGTCATTGGTGTATGCATTTTGTTGCATTGTTTACTGGAAAAATGTTCAAAACAATAAATTTAAAATGCCCTCTAACAACTGTACTGTATTGTACAAGGAGTATAATGTAATACAGTCAGGAAAGTGTATCAGAGAGCATGTGTATGTTTCATGTTCAAGGGGCCTATGATTTTGAAAACAGCCCAGAGTTAATCTTCATCTGCCACTGGCAAAATGTATTTTCTTTAAATGTGGGTTTCAATGCTGTTTCAATGCATGTGAGTTTCAAGGGCAGAGAAGTTTTAATGCTAAGTCTATTTTCATTGCGAGACTGCATTGCTTTGTTTAACAGATATCTATTAGGATTTGTGCTGTAAAATGCAAAATAAAACTTTCAAATGAAATCTAAATCATTGCAGATGTAAAGCAGTATGCACATTACAGTGTTTATGGTAAATGGGGCAAAATAACCAAGGAATGGGACATTGGAATGGCTGCAGGGGGGAGGCTCCAATCGACCATGATTTTGTGAGGGGGGTAGCAAACTCAGACAGCCCCGGTTGAACTATACCTCTCAGTTGTCCATATGTTTGCAGAATTAATAAATATTTGCTTCTTATTTTTGGTTTGTTCCTCATAAAATTTGTGGTTTTCTAGCAAATAATTTAGGAATGAAGTCACTAAATGACAGACATTGAGTTTCAGACGTCATAACCTTCAAAAAAATGCATGCTAATGCAAGACCTGTTATTCTATCAACTGTCTTAAGTATATACAAGAGGAATTTTTAGTAGTGTTTATATGTTCCCCTAATATATTTGGCCTTGTCCAGATTTCCTGCATTAAGAGGTTGAGAGGTATGTGCAAATCGCTTTGTAGAATTAGGAATATCCAAACCTCTCCATTGTCCCCAATTTTGGCTCAAAATGTTGCTGTCCCCTAATAATCCCTCCTCAATATGGCAATTTTGGAAGAAAACGTGGAGGGTTTACAATTATATATAACTGTAATGATCAGAGTTATAGATTACTTTTATTTCAGAAATGCATGTAGATGCTCTTATTTTGTTAGCTGCTCAAGTTAACAGAGTTAATATTAAAAAGGTGTCCCTTTTTGACAGGTTCCCAGCTGTATTGTGTGGCAACTTAATATTTTTGCATCACATTTTGGTCTGTAAAATTGTGGTTTTCTGGCAAATTAGTGGCAAGTCATTAAAGATTGAAGTTAGAAAATAATGACAGACATTTGAGTTTTAGATTTCATACCCTTCAGAAAATTCGTACTAATGCAAGACCTACTACTGTTCTATTATCTAAGTTAATAAGAGCAATATTTAAAAATTGTCCTTATTTTTGAGCCTGTGTCCCACTTTAGTTCTATGTATGGCTTTGTCCAGATTTCTTGCTCTGAAGTTGAGAAGTATGAGTGTCAGAGCCATCACTGTCAGCCAGAGACATTTCAAATTGTGACATACTTGTTGCACCCCACGCCCCATTGTAGTGGCTCTGGATGTGTCCAAGGAAGGCAAGGAGCAGTTATGCAGTGTAAGTTTGCAGAGTATTCCCCCATCCAAGGTAGACCACAAGTACGACTGTGGCTTTTCATCTGTCCTTGATTTTGCAGAATGTTCTGGTTTTCTGTCATATTTTTATACTGTTGATTTATGCTTCGCCTCACAGAAAGACGCTGTCTGGTTCGATTCTCAGCTAGAGCGTCTTCAGCGTGGAGACATGCATGAATGGGCGTACCTTCTTTGAAGGTTGTGCATCAGGGCTGGCAACTCGGCACGTAAAAATCAACTTCCAATCATTAGCGGACCACTGTGGCAACCCCTAACCGGGAAAAGCCAAAAGACACAACAACATTATTCAGGAAATGCATGTTGTCACAGTGCCCTGTTGCTCTGTTTAAGTAGCAATGATTTAATGACCATCAGGTAAGCTTGTCGGAGATTGTAAGATGCAAGTAAGCTTTAATAAGCATACTGTTAAAGAATTACCAGCATTGAAAGCCTTTTCATTGTTGCCATGCCGAGAATATTTACATAACTAGATAATGTATAAGCCTTGGGTATTGAAATGCATATGACAGTATTTGTAATAAAAGGACAGGATTACAGTATTTTCAGAAACTCATTACATTTGTTGGAGACTTGCAGTCATCTTTTGTTGGAGACTTGCAGTCATCTTTGCAGGCTTACCCGTAAACTAAACAGAATGCCAGTCTATCATGTGTTGTCCATAACTTGTGCAGGAATCCTTTAAGCAATTTATCTTGAGCTTGTTTCTTGCTTGCTGTTCATTTTTTACTTTGATCATGTCTTCCCCATGAAACAAGTAGATAGTTGTGTCAGGCAGCAGTTTTTTTTTGGATAAGAAACATTTTTACAAGTAGGGGTATCACAGAGATTGCTACTTTCAGCATGTTACTTGGTAATTTTATAAAGCTAAATATAAATTATAATTAGAACTGCAGTGCAAGGAGTAGTGATTTGAGTTGACTGCTGCTTGTTTTTTTATACTTGATTTTGACTGGCATTCCAGTAATGTATTTAAAAAGTAATTTTATTTTTTCATGCCTCACAACCAGTTTCCATCTGGATATTAAGTAAGTTGTCATGTAGCCAATGCACTGAAATATTTTTTTCTTCTACACTTCATTTTGTCTCGATTAGACTCTCGTAATGACTGTTTGGCACCCAGGGCAGCGTATTTAATTAAAGTTCCAGTTGTTGTGGTTTTGAGCATAGATCCACCCCTTTCTAGTTGGTCACACCCCTTCCCATTGGCCCCACCCATTCAGCTGTCTCCTGCAGCCCTCCTTTAATTTGAAGTCACCAGCCGCCACTGGATAAAGTTCTACTACAAGATATCAGGGTAGTGAGGGAAAGGAAGGGGAGAAATCGAATACCATCATGGAAGTATCAAATAGAGAAAATTATAAAGCAATTAAGACAAGAAGTGTAACTCTTGGAAGACTACAGAAGAGGGAATAGATCAACAAAAATACTGAGAAAAATAGATGTGATTAAAGCAATGCACAGTATTAGAACAGACCAGGATCTATCATGCATTATTGCAAATAACAAACTAAAAATTTCAGCACAAGCGGAAAACTTAGAAAATACATAGATACATATAAAGTTAAAGTACAAAAGAAACAATTTATTGATGACCCAAAAAAGTTTTATAGAGAATTGGGAAATAAAGTAAAAGGAATTGGAAAACCGCCAAAAAAAGAGGAAGTAGCTATTTGGAGAAGTATCTTTGAAGATCCTGTGGAACATAAGAAAGATGCTAAATGGATAGAAGAAGTAAAAGAAAGAATAAGAAGTTTAAAAATGTAGGATATGAAATAGGATGAAGTTACAGCCAGAGAGATTGAGACAAAGTTAAGAAAAGCCTCTAATTTGAAAACCCCAGGCCCAGATGCAGTACCTAACATTTGGTTAAAAGTATTAACATATTTGCAAGAAGATTTAGCCATGAGTAAGAACTATTTATATGCACACCCCAAACAAACACCAACCTGGCTAATAACAGGCAAAACAATGCTCCTTCTTAAGAGTGAACCTGCAAGCTAACCTAAAAATTATAGACCAGTAACTTGTCTTCCAACAATGTATAAACTATACATGGGAATTGATGCCGGCAAGAGTTTATAGTCATTTAGAAGAAAACTAAATTATGGCAGTAGAACAAAAGGTAAATAAAAGAAAGTCATATGGAACAAAGGATAATTTGTTGTTAAATAAAGTCATACTGGAGAACTGTAAAAAGGGGAAGAATTTAAGTATGGCATGGATTGACCATAAAAAAGAATTTGATAGTATCCAACATTCATGGATAAAATAGTGGTTAAAATGTATAAGATGCACCCTACACTGATCGACTACATTACAGTGAACATAAAACAGTGGCAGACCACTTTGCAATTAAGCCATAATAAAGGACAGATTATTATCCCAGGGATAAAAATTCAAAAGGGGATATTCCAGAGTGACTCTCTGTCACCATTGCTATTCTGCCTTGCCATTAAACCATTAAGCTGTTTACTTAACTTAGGCCATTGGCTACAATTTGGCTCCTAAAAAACAACAGTATAAAGACTTCTCATCTTCTCTCTGTCAATGATTTAAAACTGTATAGCTCATCAGATGAGGAACTGAAAGCACAGTTACAGGTTGTTAAAACTTTTTCAGATGATATAAGAATGTCAATTGGTCTTGATAATTGTGCAAAAGCAACCTTTAAAGCAGGAAAACTGCAGCACCAGGAAAACATCAGTTTGGGACAAGAATGTGATATAAAAGAACTTGAGCAAGAAAGACTGTATAAATATTTGGGACTTGATGAAGGATCAACAATAAAACATGAACAAATGTGAATAAAACTTAGTAAGGAATACTTTAGGAGACTTAAATTAATTCTGAAAACAGCATTGAAATCTAGGAGCAAAATCCAGGCTATAACCAATTTTCTCTTCCTGTCCTAACTTACAGTTTTAGAGTGATTGACTGGCCCCAAAACATGTTGGATAGATTAAATAAGAAAACAAGAAGGATGCTTCATGCTTACCAAATGATTTATAAAAATCAGTGCATACCAAGATTATATAGTCCCCATTCCGAATGAGTGATGTGCCTCCTTGACATTGATTACATGTATAGATCTGCAGTTGTGGGATTTCACACATATCTGCTGACCTCAAAAGACCCAAATGTAGTGAAAGTCTTGAAACATGAGGAGAATAAATCTAAGATAACTTCTCTGCTTAATTTAGCAGAAGCATATCGGCGTCAAGCAGGAATGGAAATCAAACCAGGAGTAGATAAAAATCAGGCACCAACTGAATGTGCCAAAAAACACCAGATAAGAAGGCAAGAAATGTGGAAAAAGCATAAATATAGTTGCAAGTATAGAAAACTTCTGGAAGAACCTCATGTTGATCAGGAACGAACACAAGAATGGTTAAGGAGAGGCAAATTCAAACCAAGAGATGAAAGGTTAATATTAGCAGCCCTGGATAGTGGGCTACGTACACGCTGGTTTACAAAGTCCACTGAACATGTGGGAGAAACAGACAAATGTAGGTTTTGTAGAACTGAATTGGAAACAGTTGCGCACCTCATTGCTGGGTGTGACTTACTAATGGCAGAAGGGCTGCATACTGAAATGCATAATAATGTGGCAAGACTGTTGCACTGGGGATTGTGCAAACATTATGGTATTGAAGTGCCTGAAAACACTGGAAATATGAGCCAGAACGCATCATAGAAAATGATGAAGTTTATATCACATGGGATCACCTATTACCAACAGTTCAAAAGATAGATGCTAGAAAATGGAATATAGTGGTCCAAGAAAAGAAGACAAAAGTAGCATTGATCACTGAAATTGCTAAACCCAGTGACTACAGTGTCTTGCATACAGAGGGACACAAAGTCATAAAATATCAGGAACTGCAGGCAGAAATGAGAGCAATGTGGAAGAAAGATACCCAAAAAGTTCCAATAGTAGTTGAAGCAATGGGTCTTATAAAAAGAATTTACAATTGTATTTAGATACGTTACCAATCTATGTAACCCTGTATGAATTGCAGAAGGAGTGATTACTGGGCACATTGTGAGTACTGTGAAGAGCACGTTTGGCTGACATCAAAGATTGAAACAATACTAATTTTATGAACTTTAATCTTACTTTGACTTAGGAATGGGGCCCGTTCCTGTCAGAGTATTAGAAACCCAAACGATCTGGAGAAATTAAAAAAGGCAGGGGCTCTGCAGAAGTGCACCACCTCTGACAGAGGTCAGGAACTCCTCTGTCTCCATGAGAAGTAGTACACTCAACAGCCTTACACCCATTGCCCTACCTTTCCATGCCTGATATTGTGATGTTTGTTGGGCAGCATGTATAATGTCACTGGCCCTGCGGCACACTATTTCATGACTGCAGCTGTGGCCATCAGCTGCATTAACATCTGTAAAAATATCATCCCAGATCTGGTCAAACACATACAGGCCAAAAAGCTGTCAGCCATGGAAACAGAATACCTGGAGTTAGTGATGTGTTCTGCTTTCCCTGTTTTAGGCATTGCTTGTATGTATGTATGGAAAAAAAGTTTTATTATCAGCCTTGTTCCTGCGTGACCCTGCCAAATCCATACACCACCAGTTTCACTGCACCTCTGCCATAGACCATGCTGTTTGTGTGCCTGAGAGTTATGTATCTGTAGCAAGACACTTTAATTAAAGTCAGACACATAACTTTACTGAGAAAATGTAATCCCAAAACCATTACCCATACCACTGCACGTAAGCAAGATGAGTGACTATTTGTCTGAGGGTTAAAAATACTTTTGCAACTGATATATGTGTGTGTTGTATACAACAGGCTCAAGTATTAGTTGATGAGTGTGCCTCACATTATGCTTAACAATCTTTCAGCCCACCAAGTGCTCCAAAATTGCAGTTCCTCTTTCAATACAAATCCCCGACACAGCTACTGACAAATTTATGTCTTATTATGTCCAGAAGTTCAGTAGCAGTGAAAAGCAGCAGCATCTCCAAAAATAGGCTTTTAAAAAGTACCTCTTACCCTGCAAAAGCAGAGCCATAATGTTTCTTCATCAGATATTCACTTTTCCAGCTTTCTCATTTTCCAGACATTGCTGCTCAACAGTTTTTTCCCTTGAGCAATAAGGCTTTGTGCTTACCGCCATGCTTATATCATGGAGATTCACTTGACAGGCATGATGAGTATGCTAATTAGGGCTTAAGTCATTACTGATTCTGAATTACTCAACATGTGCAAGATCACACCTGCCAGCTGTTGTA
Organism: Protopterus annectens; assembly: GCF_019279795.1. Classification (NCBI taxonomy): domain Eukaryota; kingdom Metazoa; phylum Chordata; order Ceratodontiformes; family Protopteridae; genus Protopterus; species Protopterus annectens. The sequence goes on along the minus strand of NC_056726.1, from coordinate 1,777,917,747 downwards.
TTAATGTCTGCTTGATGCTCTGGGTCATTGGAGACAGCACTGCACATGTGTGGTCCAGACAACACCATCAGGGGGATCTGTCATTTCAACTCCAACCATCTGTGGTGTCTGATTTGTCAGGCCATGTTTCACACATTACAATGCCATTGTGAACCTTAATAATACAGTACTATGTTATCTGAGCCTGCCAAGCATCTCACAAATGAAATGTCCATTGCTGCCCATCAGTGCGCAGAAGATGGGACATGCAAGATGTGACCAGGGGTCCAATTTTCTCCCATTTTTTCACTGTTAGAGCTCAGAGGTGGTGCGTGGAAGAGTCAAAAACATTTCTCTACCTCCTCCATAAGGATTGCAGTTAGAGACTACTGCAAGAGAAGCCTGGTGTAGTTTATCCATAAGGATTGCAGTTAGAGACTACTGCAAGAGAAGCTACCTCCTCCATAAGGATTGCAGTTAGAGACTACTGCAAGAGAAGCCTGGTGTAGTTTATCCATAAGGATTGCAGTTAGAGACTACTGCAAGAGAAGCTACCTCCTCCATAAGGATTGCAGTTAGAGACTACTGCAAGAGAAGCCTGGTGTAGTTTATCCATAAGGATTGCAGTTAGAGACTACTGCAAGAGAAGCTACCTCCTCCATAAGGATTGCAGTTAGAGACTACTGCAAGAGAAGCCTGGTAGTTTATCCATAAGGATTGCAGTTAGAGACTACTGCAAGAGAAGCTACCTCCTCCATAAGGATTGCAGTTAGAGACTACTGCAAGAGAAGCTACCTCCTCCATAAGGATTGCAGTTAGAGACTACTGCAAGAGAAGCTACCTCCTCCATAAGGATTGCAGTTAGAGACTACTGCAAGAGAAGCTACCTCCTCCATAAGGATTGCAGTTAGAGACTACTGCAAGAGAAGCTACCTCCTCCATAAGGATTGCAGTTAGAGACTACTGCAAGAGAAGCTACCTCCTCCATAAGGATTGCAGTTAGAGACTACTGCAAGAGAAGCTACCTCCTCCATAAGGATTGCAGTTAGAGACTACTGCAAGAGAAGCTACCTCCTCCATAAGGATTGCAGTTAGAGACTACTGCAAGAGAAGCTACCTCCTCCATAAGGATTGCAGTTAGAGACTACTGCAAGAGAAGCTACCTCCTCCATAAGGATTGCAGTTAGAGACTACTGCAAGAGAAGCTACCTCCTCCATAAGGATTGCAGTTAGAGACTACTGCAAGAGAAGCTACCTCCTCCATAAGGATTGCAGTTAGAGACTACTGCAAGAGAAGCTACCTCCTCCATAAGGATTGCAGTTAGAGACTACTGCAAGAGAAGCCTGGTGTAGTTTATCCATAAGGATTGCAGTTAGAGACTACTGCAAGAGAAGCCTGGTATAGTTTAGCAGAGGCTGTGACCCACGCCACTGGCACCTTAAGCATGGAGGAACTGTACCATCAACATTACAGTGACATGAGGCTCCACGGTCATGACCTCCTAGGACAATGGCTGGATGAAGTTAAATGACAGTCACTAACTATCTGCTGTGAGTAGAACTTATGCTAGTTGCATATATATATATATATCCTGTCACAGCATTCTATCCATAACTATTATATCTATATATATTATATATAGATATCCTATCTCCATAGCCTTGAAAACATTGAACTTAATAGACAGCTGCACAGGAAGATATTGGAGCACCTCAGAGAGTGCTACAGTGAGAATAATTGCTGCAGAATATACAGCTTTTAATGTTAACAGTAGCAGTGATTCATTTTCAAAACAATATACCTTTCATAAATCACTTCAATTTCTGTGATATCTGGCCTAGATTAAAGGTAGCACTATGATTGTTGAATAGTATCCGCCATGTGCATGTTCAAGAGGGCCAGGAAGTTAAGGCTATGCTCTTATATTGTAAGGATGCCTTTGAGTTCAATTCTCCTTCCCTCATTTGTGTTATCATAATGTTTCAGTTGAGTTTCTCTCTCATTGTACTACATAAAGCATCAGGATACAGTATTGCACAAAGGATTAAGGCTATGAGCTATTAACAAGCTACTTCCCGTGAAACAAAATTTGATTTCCTCGGCCTTTATTTGCCTAGTGTTTGACCTTAAGCAGGTCAATTAACTAAACTGTAATATGGGATAGTTGAGAAATTGGGCTAGTAACCTGCTCTGGAAATAGGTATGATCAGCAGTTTTGGTGGGTGGACATATGATCATGGACAATCTTTCTTAATATACTTATTTTCTTCACTTGTTACCTGTGAGGGAAAGGTATATCTGAGCAGCACTTTTTTTCTTGGTGACATCATTACTATGCTTTGGACTACAAACCCTGTTGCTTTGTCCAGATACCTCATCATGTTAACCATTTGCCTTTTGAAATGCAGATATTGATTATGGTGGTTTCGACTCCCCTTTTACCTGTGTATGACAACAGCAATGTTAACTTGGGAGGTGTGTTTATTGTTAATTTGCATATATTAGGTGTAAGTTAATCATAGGACAAGTACATATCAGCAGTACATATTCATTGTAATTGGATTTCTCTTTCAACACCTGCTTTGTTGCTATACTTTCTATTATTTCTATTACATGCATTTATTTGGTTTATTATTTGTTTCTTTCAACTTATTTTACTGTTATATGCAGCAACATCTTGACTGGCACCCTTCCATCTGGGAAGACCTATCAGACCTCCACAATTGGCCTCAGCAATAGCAGCACCATTATTACAAGAAGCTTTCAGAACGTCCCAGCTTTGTGCAATTACCTTTACATCTCCCGCCCTTACTGCACCACTCGGTTCAGGTAGTCCTGCAACCAGATGCTAGTTCTGTTGTGTCTAGAGGCACTGATCAGCAGCTGGCAAATGTTACAAGGGAGAGTATTGACAAGAGTTGTATGCCTGAATCAGCCAGAGGGAGAACCTCCTCAGGTGACTTGCTGAGTCATGTCCCTGTACAACACAGTTGCTGCCATCTGAGACAGGACCCAATGGTGATGGCACCCAGAGTGGCAAGTAAATTTCCCACTGGGTCACAGCTGGTATCATGGTGTTCCCCTCCCTTTTGAGTCCATGTCTACTCCTGTTGGTAGCTCAGTCCTCCCCACAACATTGTCTTTCCTCTGTTTGTCTGATGTCTCCTTCACTACTTCATTTACAGGTTGAGCTACAGCTGCAGGGAGAGAAAAGGTGTCAAAGAAACATGCAACAGATGGTTGTGACACAATTGCAGCATGACAGAAAAAAAAAGAGACAAAAAAGCATACAACCCTGATGAGACTTGAACCCACAAAAAAAACAGATGTAGTGGGCAAAGCGGTTCATTTAAAGGTTTAGCTACAAAAGCAGTGAGACAAAAGGTGTCAGGAAAGTACACAACAATTGGTTGTGACACACTTGCAGAAGGAAAGAAAACAAAAGAGCTAAAATGCATACAACCCTGAGGGGAATTGAACCCACAGTCCTCCAGACATACGGTGTATAATGCACATTATTTACAAGTTAAGCTACAGAAGCAGTGTGACAACAGTATATCAGACCAACACACAGCAGTTAGTTGTAACACACTCGCAGAATGAAAGGATAAGACCATCAACAACGATTCATCAGGACACCATCTGTGGTGTCTGTCATCCATAGTATTGTAATAGTTTGCAATGGGGTACTACTCAAATACTGACAATTGTACCCTATGTTGTATGTGCCAACTGTCTTGCTGTAATGATCAGTTCATGTTCATGGCCGGTGTAGACAGGCATATATATATATATATATATATATATATATATATATATATATATATATATATATATATATATATATATATATATGTATAGCACATGATAGTGGCTCTACTTGGTAGCTGGACAAATGGAACATGACAGCCCAGCCTTTTGCTATACAATGAGCAGTGCCAGTTATTGCTGGTTGTACATGGGTGACAAATTTGCTCTTCTTGACCCACTACACACAGTATGATTACAAAGACAGCTGATTTGGAAGCCCTAGATGGTCATGTGGGTGGTCCGTTTATATATTTTTGACCAGATTAAAGAGTGAAAATAGGAGTGCAGGAAAGAGATTAAAAGGTGAGCAACTAGAGAATAAAAAGGTTGGAGGTGAGAAAGGTGGAGCAAATTTTTGTTTTGTGGTACACGCACTAATTTTTCATCCATACAGAGAAAGAAAGTTGGGGAAGGAAGTAAACACACAAAACAGGAAAGTAAGAGAGTCAGGATAGGCAGCACAGAAATACAGATGTGAGTGACTGGGGGTGTAGTAAGACAATAAGTGGAAGAGAACACAGTGGGGAAGGAGACATCAGACAATGGGGCTGAATGGACATTTGATGGATGGGGTTCAATGCTTAGCCATTCGATGCAAATGTTATTTGACGGTTTAACATTGACCCATATTTATCTCATAAGTATATGCAGTGGAACTAAGCAGGATTTCAACTTTGTCCTCTTTTATTTGCCCTGCCAATGAAACTTCTAACAAACGTATTAGAACAAAATGAAAACAAAGAAAAAAATAGAATGTTTTAAAGAAAATAATTGCTTTCATTTTTAAATTATGTTATTTGCTAATGATGGATTATTCTGTTTAAATATACATTCCCTGAGTATATGCAACCTCAAAAGCAATATATTTATAGCTTGGGAGTGTGGGGTGCAGGGGAGACTATCCTCTGAAAAAAGCACTTTTTTTTAATTTCACTGCTAAAGTGTGAGCATTCTTTGACTCAAGCAATCAGAAGCACATTAATTGTACTTCAGCAATTTGTTTTATAACTAGTAAAGTAGCTCCATTACTTAATATGGACTCTATTCTCTGGTTAATTGATGTTGTGTTTCTTCTATTCTCTATTGTTTTATGATATGACATTTTGTCAAAGCATTTTAAATAAATATCCAGTGAACTATAGATGATTTAATATTAGTTTGCTGGTCTTTTTACCTATACATTATGGATCTAGAGCAGATTTTGATTGGGTTATGTACTAATAGGCATGACTTAGGTGTATTTGGTGTTAATGTCATGTCAAGCAATAACCAAAATGGCTCTAATATAGGTCCTTATGATGGTTGTGACTTAGCCTTTAACAAATTCAATAAAGACTTGAGGAATCTTCGTGCCAATATTTGGCATTTACGACTATTTAAAGCATATATACAAAAGGATATCACTCCCAGAGGTCTGAGAGTCAGGTTACAGCCCTTGGTCAGCAGGTCAGAAGACAGGCTAACAAAGGAATGGAACCAGGCTCTTCATCAATCCTCAATGATGTTTGTAAAAATTTTGGCAGCATATTATGAAAGAATGGTGGATATATGCTTAACAGAGGTTAAAGGGGTCTTATGAAGAGTGTAAACATTTTGAATCTCAACCTGTATTTACTACCTTGGTTAATAAATTATCTAAGGATTTTGCATCTTTTGACCAACTGACTAAGGACCGTAAAATCCGCAAATTCAACAGGGATAGCACTGACTATCAAAGGGGTCGTCCTTTTGATACATCTAAAACAGTCAGATTCAATGATACCAGTCACAAAACACCTGGTTTAAAACCCAGAAAGAGACCTAGATCTATTTTAAAATCCTCTGATGCATCCTTTGCCAGTACTTCCGGTGATGAATCATCATACATGGATAATGATGGTAGCTACCATCGGGAATCACCAAAGAGTAAAAAACCCAATACTAAAACCCCTTTAGACATACACCAAGGCGACGAGGGGGTCGCAAGCACAAACGCAGTAAACAATTCCATGGAGAATTTGATACGAACACTGTTGAAATAGCTCCGGATGGCTTTGATAATGTCTTAAATTTATCTGATGTACCATTAACAGATGCGCAAACTATATTATTGAATAAAGGCCTTGGTTTCATTCCGGGTTTCTTTAGTGATGAATATAGTATAGTAAATGATGTATTGTCATTTTGTCGCAATCTGAATCTTAAATTGTTCTTTTTAGGTAACATCTCTCAAAGATCTTCAGAGTTTAGATTTTTGAAATCGGATTTCCAACCACCCATGAACAAATACATCTCCATATTTCAACAGTCAGTCATTAAGGATTTACATTTTCACCATCATGAATCAAACATTCTAGGCCAAAATATTTCTGCCATGGAAAAAACTGCTGTGGAAGAACTTAGGCAAAACCATGACATCGCTATTCTGCCTGCAGATAAGGGGGGTGCTGTTGTAGTCATGAATACTGGGGATTATCTTAATGAGGGCAAAAGACAATTGGCGGATCATAGGTGTTACATGCAGATGTTTATAGATCCTACATTGGTATACAAGAAGGAAACTGATTTCTTCTTACAAACAGCAGAGGAACAAGGTATTATAACAACTAATACAGTCAAACATCTCACTGTTAAGGATCCACAAAAACAGATCTTATATCTTCTGCCAAAAATACATAAATCTATTACAAAACCCCCGGGTAGGCCTATAGTTGCAGGTATCGGTTCATTAACCGAACCACTTTCTGCTTTTCTCACACATTATCTCAAGCCATTATTGTCATTAGTTAGGGCCAGATTGAAAGACATGACACATTTTCTTCAGATTATAGCAGACACCCAACTTGAACAGGATTGGCTTATGTGCACACTTGACATGAAATCTTTATACACAAGTATTCCACATTGGGCTGGGCTGCAATCATTACAATATTGGTTGGATAAATCTGAAATGTATCCACCAGGTTTTAACACACTTCTTATCTGCATGGCAGAACATGTACTAACAAAGAATGTCTTCTATTTACATGGCGAGTGTTTTTTGCAGGTCCAAGGTACGGCGATGGGAGCTTCATTTGCTCCTATTTACGCTGACCTTTTTATGGCCTATATTGAGGAGTGTTTAATCTATGACTCATCACATAATATCTATATTGTTGAAATGGACATCTGGAGACGATATTTAGATGATTGTTGGATGGTGTGGAAGGCAGACATTACATATTTACAGGAATTTATTCAGTATTTGAATGACAATGTATGGGGTATTGAGTTTACAGTAACATATGATTATAACACCATCAACTTTCTAGATGTTACAGTATACCGTAATGAGGACCACACCTTAAGTACGAAAGTTTTTCGTAAATACCCACAATATAACACTTTGTTACATGCATCTAGTATGCACCCTTACCACACCATCAGCAACATACCAAAATCACAATTCATGCGTATGTAACGCATATGCTCATCGGGGGAGGATTTCCAAATAGCTAGGAATGACTTATGCTGTAGGTTTAAACATAGTGGATACAAAATGGGGGATATCTCTTTGGCCAGCGAATGGAGTAATTCACTGGATAGACAAACATTATTACAATATAAGAAACTGGATAACAAGGATCAGGATTCAACAATAAGGTTTGTCACTAAATAAGGCAGGAATTATCAGCTGGTCAGGGACATTTTGAATTCCAATTGGAATATATTGATGGCACATGATGAATTAAGAACATTATTAGGCACCACATGTCATATGTCTTTTAGAAGGGGTAAAACTCTAGGGGGGTTGTTTTCCCACTACAAACACAAGGAAGGAGGAGGATCTATCTATCTATCTATCTATCTATCTATCTATCTATCTATCTATCTATCTATCTATCTATCAACAAACTACCTTAACAGGAGATAGACTTATAGGAACTTTTCCTTGTGGTCATTGTAGTTCATGTTCCAAGGTCTAGACACTGAAGGAATTTTCTAGTGCTAATACTAAACGTGTGTACCAGACCAGGGTTTTTGCTAATTGCAGCACTACATGGGTTATATATTTAGCCACATGTCAGTGTCAATCATTTTATGTGGGCCAAACATCTAGATCCCTCCGAATACGTATGACAGAACACAAGAGTGACATCCGAAATAAAAAAGAAACTAATGCCTTGTATAAACACACCATCAAACATTCCAATGCACAATTTAAGTTCATGGTTATTGACAAAATTGTAGGGGATCGTAGCCATCAGCAGGGTTGGCACTCTATTTTGAATAAAAAAGAACAATATTGGATTAGCAACCTTGGGGCACTTTTTCCGCCAGGTTTGAATGACCATCTATAACAGAGTCATTTGTCTGTTTTTTGGTACATTTATTTACATTGATATATGCAGCATATTATTTTATGTTGCTTTCTCTTAATGTTGGCATTTTCTATGTTGGTTTGTTAATTCATAATCTTGGCAATTGTGTAGTCTTAGTGACTAGGGTGATCAATTTATATTTCAGCACTGAGATGTAATTATAAAATCATCTTATTATATAATTACTGTAATTTTTGAATTTAATTGTCTAGTAGTGTCCTCTCATAATCTATAGTTAGGCTATAGTTGATGCTTCATGTTTGAGTATTTATATAATTATAAAGTATTAGCATTATAATAAGTATTTTGCATATTCCATTTACACTTTTTTTATAGTGTTATGGAGTAACGTCATATTTCATCATTATTATATATTCTTTATTCTTTTTTCTATGAATTACTCATGATTTTGTTTTCTATATGTATCTGTACATCCCAACCACTAGGTTGGGCCATACCAACAGTTTCAGGTCTAGCAGGGAGGACTATAAATAGAACTAGTACCAGTTCATTTTCAAAAAATTTTTTTGTTTACCATTGAAAAAGGCTGTGAGGCCGAAACCAGTCTGGTTAAACAATTTGACATATTTTCAGATATGTTGTCTTGATAAATAAAGGATTTATCATTATCTGGGTTTACCATCGCATTTTGCTGGTCGTTTGTGGTTGCTTCTACTTGGTTTGACTGTGCACACCATCCTTGCGAAGCATTTCAGTTGCATAGCATTCAATAAACCATATATGGCTCGCTGAAGCTGTGCACATCGTGGCACAATGCTGGCACAATAGTGCACTGATTTGTATTCAGTAAGTCGCTATACACAACATGTCGAGCCTCACAAACACGATAAGCATCATTGCATGCTAATTACTGCATAAGCAGCTGAACTGTATGCTAGTCAGCCAGTCCAAGATGGCAGAGCTATTCAAGAAGCTGTAAAGCAATCATCTCCACTTAGAGTAGCCTTTTGCCATGTACTTCAAAACCTATTGGATGTGCATGCTCAACAGGCTCACATCTATGCTGTTACTGTTGCTGCTGCTGCTGATAGACCTTGGGCAAGGAGGAGAAGGGTATTTAGACCCCATTCAACTTTTCATGGTCTGCATGAAGTGGAAATAGTAGAGCACTGCAGGGTGAATAGAGACTCATTCCAGAAACTCTGCAATGTCTGTCGTCCTCACCCGAGAGCAAGGGCAAACTGAGGGGCACTAATACCTGTGAAGACTGAGGTATGTGTAGCTCTTAGAATATCAGCTACAGCAACCTTTCAGTGTCCCCAAGGGGCCTGGTGGGGGTGTCACAGACATCGGCATCCAAGATCATACACCAAATTCCTGAAAGCTGTGCTATAGCATGCCAGTGACTATATATATTTCCTCCTTAACCCTGAGAACAGAGCTGGAACTATGCAGGATTACCCCGTAGCACATTTTCCTGAAGTCTTGGGTGCTATAGACTGCATGCACATTGAGATCAAAGCACCACCCAGGTAACAGGGAAGGTTCTACAGCAACAAAAAGGGGTTCCACTCCATTAACTGCCAGGTCATGTGTAATGCTAAGGAAATCATCTTGAATGTGTGTGCTGGCAACCCAGCAGTTACCACTACTCCCATATCTGGCACAATTCACAGCTCTACCAGATGTTTTCCAGAGGTGATGTCTCACAAGGCCATTTATTGGGGCATGCAGAGTATGCGCTCAAAGCATGCCTGATAATGCCTATCAGAAATGCACACTCACCCACCCACAGAGGAACACTATAATGAGGCACATGCTCAAACAAGAAATATCATAGAGCATGTGTTTCAAGTCATGATTATGGTGCCTAGATACATCAGGGAGGCTCTACAGTCCGATCCCAGTACTTGTGCTGAAATTATCATAGTCTGCAATCCTACACAATATCATCCTGCGAAAACAGTTGCAAAAGGAACATCAAGGGCTAGGAACAAATATTCCACCACCACTGGCCACAAGGTTACCATATCCACATGCAAGTGAGGAACCAGCTACAGTGGGTGTAGGTATACATAGGAGTGCACAATATGCCCACACACTGGCCAATAGCAACAGATAGCACACATGCAGACCACCTAAGGGGTATAACTTTCATGCTATGCACATGCATACACTAACATTGATGCCAGGCAATGCTCACAACATATACTTACCCAAGTAATGGCTGTGTACTGCTAGGATCAGACAGGGTCAGTCCTGAATGACAACAGTTGTAACTGCAAGACTATCAAGGTAAATGCTGAACCTGTAAAAAACGAATAAATGTGTAAGAACATGAATGAATGGCAGATACCTGCATACTGTTACTTTTAGCTGTACCCCAGTAGAATGTGTGTGAGCTGTCCAGCAATGACATCAATGTGTGACTTGACTGACTTCTGTAATATATATTTATGCAGTTTAACAACTAACATGCCTCATGCATCTAAAATGCCCAGTATAGAAAAAGCAGTCCAAGCCAATGCCATATTAGTGATTTCAAGGTAGGAATCAAAAAACTAAAATGCTGTAATAATTCAGAGGAAAATGGCAAATTACATCACCAATATATATCTTAAGCATTCAATTAGCTGGCTATACACACTGTGCATCAGACATATACACAGGAAACCTTGAATCCCAAAGATAGAAGCAAGCTGATGGCACAGTTATCATCATTTGCACAGGGTGTGGGTGGGGAAGGCAGAAGGCCAATTCAGACACCAAAGACATGAGTGCATGCAAGTAAGAATCACAGGCAGGAGGGAATTTAGATAATATCAAAGGGCCACTGAGACAGGGTGACCTGCAACCATCATTAATGCCTCATGTACCTGACATGTGTGGGGGCTGTATGGGCATTCTATCTGAAATGTGTATGTGAGTGTCTGAATGAAAACAACCAAGCTCTGTGCTGCAGTATGTCCTGGCATGTTGTACAGTTGTACGCTGTGCATGGTAGAGATATCAGTTCAGTGTCATTGCTCCTAACAGTGAGAACTGGCTCTGCCAGGAGTTGCACTGGCATGTCCAGAGACATAGTCAGATGTGTTGGTGCTACCTGAATATGAGCAATGTCTGGTGGATGAGCTCTACTCACAACTGTGCCCAGGTCCATGACCCCATGGTCTACCACATCTGGGTGTGGACACCTCAACCACTGATGGAGCAGTGGAAGTAGTGCCACTACAGGAATGGAATTGGACATGGCCACATCAGCTAACACCAGATGAATTTCTGCCCTACATCCATGTGGATGCTGTCCCCCACCAGACTTTTCATCACAGACACTGCCCATTCCAGTGTAGCATTCATCTAATCCACTGGATCGTCCACATTGTTGAGGCAGTCATGCATTTCAGATTGTGCCACATCTAGAACCCTAAGCTTGTCCTTGGAGGCCCTAGTGGAAAATGCCTATGCCTCCATGATAGCCCTATGCATATGTTGAGTGGCATATAATGGCACACCTGCATCAAATGGAGGGCGGACAGCTGGCCTCCAATGAGCAACCCTACCAACCCTCCTGTGTGTCACCACACCCACACTTTGGCTACTGCCAGAGTCAACTGGCATTGAAAGCGCAGTAACCACACTACCCTGATCAAATGTGTCACCATCAACCTGTCCATTATCTGAGTGTTCAGTGGAATGGGTATGTGTAGGCATACTGACTGTGCCTGAAGGAAATCCAGGGGTTCTTGTGAGTCACAACATCAGTGTCAGACTGAACCTCTGCACCCCTTGACTGTGCCTCTGTTTGGCCACCTTCATCATCACAGCCTACTGATACTTCACCATCCGGTGGTAGGAGTCCTATATTTCCACTCTCAAGCTCATCCATGATAATAAGCAACAAACACAGGAATGAAATTACTGCTCCCCTAAGTATTAACCCAAAATATCTGAACAAAAAGTAACACTGGTTACACAATTGCAGATGCTACAGCAATACAGATATTCATTACACACTCCCCACACATACCAATAATATATCTAAATAATGCTTAATAATAAGAAAATAAATATTTACTTACCATGTGTAGATGTTTCAACAGTTTGCAGGTAAAATGGGCTTGAAAGAAATGAAGCAGTGAAGGGATGGCTATTAAGCACCACAATGTGAATAACACAAGAAAAGTGAATAAACAATTGGCTGTATGATCTGTAATTAAGAGCTGTAACTGACACTTGTCTGAGCCACTCCCCCCACATCCACATCTATTGCCCACTCTCTTGTATAACTATGAATTATCAATAGGTACAGATATAAAACATGTATATCACAAGCAATAGCAGCCAAATTATATATTTTATTCTACAGGACAATATAATGTTACCATATATAAGCTTACCTGGAATCTGCTCCTGGGACACACTTGGCCTCCCAGCCACATCAACTGCAGCATCAATCACACATTGCAAAACTCCCCTGAGCTGTCGGGATCACTGACACTGTATTCAAACTCCTCATTTGGTGTCAGTGGTGGCCCTGTAGTAGGATACTCCCCCCAGTCAGCTGTTTTCAGGCAACTGCAGACTCTCTCCTCCATGCTGATGAAATCATGTCAGTGGCCTTATGTGGCACCTGATCATAACTGTGGCCATGACCACCAGCTGCATTGATATCGGTGATTACCTCATTCAACGTCTCTTTTCTGGCAGTCACATCCTCCCAGCCTCTCTCAAATAGGAAAGCACCATGGCGGCTCAGAGCCTGGATGATGACCTCTGTCTCAGCCTCACTAAACGGGGAGGTTTAGGGGATTTGCTGGCTTGGGTGCCATAATCCTATGTGACATAAAACAGAGGAGGACAAAGCCATTAATAGCACATAACTAATGCATTTTTTCCAAAATATGATCATGTTGTGTACCCCATTGTCATCATAAAACATTTAAAAATCACTTCCTATTTAGGACAACAGAATGGTAGGTGCCCTCCTTCACCCTCCAACACAAAAAAGGGGTGCACAAACCCAGGAGCAACACAAAAGTACATGTTTTATGTTTTCCAACAAATAAACAGAGGCTGTGTACCCACTGTCAACATAAAACACTTGAAACATGCTTCTCATGTAGGACAAGAGAATGGTAGGTTGTGGTGCCCAACCTCCAAAATAAATGTAAAAGTCTGGACAAACACCCCATTCTGTCAACATTCCTGTACTGAAGAATGCAGTTATCTCATTTATTACTACATGACAGCATTGCTGAATAGTCAACAATGCAAATTATTGATGCCAGTCAGTTTTCAAACTGTGCCCACTGCTGCTGTGGAGGTTGCCCTGAGGCATCTGAGAAGCCTAGCACCACTGTCAGCCACATGTACAATCCCTTGCATTGGATGAAAAACATAATTACAGTTCTCTATAATCCCATGTGAAATTGCAAAAGCTAATGGTAAGAACATTGTGCTGTAAGCATAACCCGTGAATCTCACACATGTAAAACCCTACAAAAACTGCCTCTACCAACACTGAAGTATAAGAAGTGCATACAGATCAACCTTAATTTTTCTTCTGGCTATATAAACACATGTTTTAAATGGCACAATCTAAATGTCCTTGAGTAATAAAAACATACCTTAGCAAAATAAGTGCTTCTCTTTTTGCTTGAAACAAGTCTCCTCACCTTCAAGTTCCCCAGCTACATGGTTGCTTTTTTTATATTGCAGATTTATCCATCTGAGAACTGTGAAGATGCAGATGAGGTGTGAACTCATTAGAATTGCTGAATACCAAACTTTTGACTTTGTGTAGCAGATGTAAAGATAGTGTAGCCACTACAACATTGTTAGGTGCTAACGGCTTGCAACTGTGAATGATTAGTGTGAATGAAGGAAAACACAACAATTCAGATACCTTTCCCTACAGTGGGTGCATCAGTGAGGATACAATTACAAAGTGTGAAACTAGCTTCAGTGAGCTTTTAAATAAAATCAAACACCATACATGTATACTTTTTTTGCCATAATAGCACAAGCTTCCTGGCATTGCTGAAAACAGTTGTTCATTGCTATATATTTGTATCGGGGTCTATATTAAATTAGCGAATGCTTAGAAAAGCGAATGCTAATTCATCAACCCCTTTTAAGCAAAAGCTTAAAATCTCGAACACCCGGAACAGCGATTTTTTTTCCCCAGGGAAAAAAATCACTGGTCCACAAAAAAACAAAAAAACTTAAAACATTATATAATGTGTGGGGCTTTGCCCCCCCACACCCCCCTACTTAAATATACCAACTCCGAGATCGCACCACAGTGGAGTAAATGGCGAAATCCCGAAACTGGCCCTGCGATTTTTTGCCCTATGAAAAAAAATGCTGTTCTGGGTGTTTGAGATTGTAAGCTTTCACTTAAAAGGGGTCAATGAATTAGCGGTCACTTTTCTAAGTGTTCGCTAATTCAATATAGAGCCTTTGTATCACACCTTGGAAGATAAAATGATAGGAAATGCAATACAGATTGCATGTCTGTTAGCAAAGCAGAGATAAGGGAAGAATGACCAGAATACAAACAGAAGCCAGAGCTGCATTTTGCAAACATATTCATAACTGTATGATCACTCATTGCAATAAATATGTTAACCACACATGTACAGCTGAGAATGTTCAGCTGTATGAACTGTTAATATTGGATATGAAATGTGAACTGCTCATATGCACATGATCGATTATTATTGCAAAGCTTTGTGTCAAACAGAAATAATCCATTGTAAATGTGTTGTATAAGTGCAATATTCTGATGGTTCAAATCCAGAGCCATTTAATTATTTAACCTTTGTTTCCTTTTTATATCCCTTTTTTCATGTGTGCTGCACGTAGCAGAGTGCAAACATGGTTAGCTGCTTAAAAAGTGAAATTTAATTTTACTCACCTTATAGAGTGCCAACATGCTTAGCAGCATTGTGAAGTGGTCAGCAACATGCATGGTACTGACTGCAGAAATGCCACCCATTACCCAAAAGTATCTATGTTACAAGGTGGAAATACATTGAGCTAAAAAAGAGAAAATATAGGTAAAGTGTGGTTGGAGCCCCAAGGTAGTTATTTTACTGAGGAAGGGTCATAATGACTATTTGCACAAGTAATATATGTTTTCTATTGCCTTTTACATTTGTGCTTTGCCTGCCTGTGGATAAATAGGGTTCACTACTTAAGGAAAAAGTGAAAAATGTAATTTGGTTTACCTTCCTTCATGCAAACAGGCTCAATAGCAATGCAAGGCCGTCAGCACTCTAGACAGTACTGGTTGCCGAAAATGCAACTGCACAGCTTTCCCTGTGGCATCAGGTGTAAGTGCAGTGAGTTAATGGTCAGAACACAGTGAGTTAATGGTCAGAACATATGTGAGCCAGGAGTCAAACCCAGCACACTCCAGTTTTTAGTAAGGGTGCCTCACTGTAGTTTTTCACAAAACTTTTGATTGTAAAGGTAATACTACATACCAATAGCTATATATATATATATATATATATATATATATATATATATATATATATATATATATATATATATATATATATATATATATATATATATACACCAGGCTGACTGACAAAAAGGTATCATTACTGTTTGCCTACACATACTTTTGTATGTATCATATGTGGTATGTCTGTAACTAGTTTAGCATGACAATGATGATTATGTAATAAAAAAATGCAGTTGCATGTCTGTGATGGACAGAATAGTTTACTGAGACTCATCTACATCCCTTCCAAAACCCAAGTATAACTGTAAAACAGAATGTATTGTGAGGTATGTATCACAGCTCCAAACTCTACTACTAAAGTCCTTGCAAGTTGTATTGTGAGGTATGTATCACAGCTCCAAACTCTACTGCTAAAGTCCTTGCAAGTCTAAACATTTCCAATATATTGTCAGACATTAGTTCTGCATCACACCTGAGAATGCATAATTCAGTACCTTTTAATGTCACACACATGCAGACCTAAATGAAATATGCACCAGTCACTATTTAAGCTATAAATCTTTAATGACCATAGCTGCCAAACCTGTCTTCTGTGGCAATGAGTAATAATCACCTGTGTGGAAATGTCTGTATTCCCTTTTGCATAGGTACAAATTACTTTTAAAACTGTGTAAGTCCCCACAAAATATGTGCCATGTCATCCCATTGATCCATCCAAAGTCATGGCTTAAAAGCAAAATAATTTAGCATTTTCAGTGTTGAACATTGGTCAAAGAGTGACCAAGTATAGCAACACACATGCCATAAATCAATGCCAAATGTCACATCATCATTTCTGTTTCATACACTCCCTTCCTCTTAGTTCGGCAATGTTTCTCTTCACTTACCAATGTGCAAACATGATTGGCATGGTTGTGTCTGTTAATGCACTTATTATAAAATATGATATCATACCTTGGCAGGAAAACTGTTGTTGGAGGACCTTTGCAGACATGGGAGAAGGTGGGAGGGATGAGGCCCAATTCAGGACAGAGAGGTGAGGTGTGGAGGAGTCAAAACATTTTTTGCACTTCTCGTGAAGCCAGCCATAGGCTGCTGCAGGGGGATGATATGATCAGTATAAGGCTGAGGCTTGGAACAATTTATAACTGAAAAAATGCCAGCACAAAACTCAGTATTTATCAGCAACAAAACTACAGCAGCACTAAGGTAAAACTTAAGTGTTTTAATACATATCGAACAATTCAATAATCCAGACTGGTTTCAGCCTAACATGGCTTTCCTCAGTGGAACAAGAAAAGTACAAACAAGACTGTCTCTAGTACAAATGGCATTATCACACACTGGGGAGCAATGTAGCCACTACTACAGTGACCTAAAGAGGTGTTAGCAGGCACAGCTCAACCAGTGGCTGGATGAGTTTAAAACTGCTTACACTCCCCAGTTGTGTAAGTGTACAGATCAATTAACTTTAAATGTAATGGAAAGCTGTATATAGCTAAGACTGGTATGCATAATGCTATCATGTGTCTTCAATTTCTATTTTATAGCTGAGGAGGAAATCTTGGCAAACAGGGAGGCATGCTGAGAGGTTGGAGTGACTCATAGAGGAAAGGGGTATGTATGCAGCACAACTGACCCTGATTGTAATAAATATATTGTGATTCCATAGATCAGTATCAAGTTCAGCAGGCATATATTAACTGTAACAGCAAATGTGCATGCTGTCTGTTGTCGCTCTTGGTAATTGTAGTAGACAAGTTTAATAGTGTATTCAGATTATGTGGGTTCAGTTCCCACAAGCAACCTATAAGAATGTCATTCAACAAGTATTATTTATACATTTGACATGGAGCAATATTGACTTTAATGCCATGCTGTTAAGTTAATCTGTAGTACATTTTAAAGTATATATGGAATATTTGCACATTCCAAGGATTACTTATAACAGTTCACAGTAATTTTTTTTGGATTTTGAAAGCTCTATAGCTAGTATAATAATAGTAATAATAATACAAGGATATTTATTATAATAAAGCACAAATGTGACATATCATGGGTCTAAGCATCTCTTTTCTATTTTTGTTTCACCTCAGCCATTCTCTCTCTCTCTCTCTTTTGTTGGTTGCCTGGAATCTTATCTTTCTGACAACAAACCAAATGATTTTCAACACAGGGGGGTGGGCCAACTGCTGTGGCTTAGCCTGTCAACTCTTCACTGGTTGCAGCACCAACACCCAGCACTTTTGGGAAGCAACTTGGCAGTACTGCTTTCACAGCCGCTACACAATCTGGCCCATCCACATCAGGTCGCATTGCCCTGCCAGCTGGTGCATTGGTACCCTCCATGAGTACTGGTGGAGGTGGTGATCACATCACCAGCCAGGAGTTGCCAGGGATGGTGTCTGCATCAACCACCTGGAGAGGTTGTTCATTAAAATAGAAAAGAGGCTCCCATGTCAAGTAGTCCCACAGGGAGCTGAGGAAGGGGACAGTGATGATAGTCTGATGATAGTCTGCGGGTAAGGACTAAATTCTCATTGCTCCCCCACTTGACAGGCATGTGCCTCTTGTGTCACCGACCTATCCCCAATCATGGTATCCCCAAACTTTTTGTGTCCATCATCATTCCTGTGTATCTCTTGTTTGTCCTGTGTGGCTGCACCTGCTTCCTCAGCTACCCTGCCTACCTGATTCCCACATTCCTATGCTCAACATTCATCTCTTTTTGAAAAGAAAATGGACACCTGTCCCACAAAAAAATTCTCCCATACTCAGCTCTCCACTTGGCATCTGTATCTTCTTGACACACTTGATTTGGTCTAATTCACTGTACAACATGATAATTTTGTTGTCAATCATCTGTGTTATTGTGACATTCCAAGTTCATCATATTTTCTCTACATGTTCACATTACTTTGTTGAAGAAGTGGTGATCTATGGTTCTTTCTTAATTTCCTTCCTGCAAAGTCCTTTATTGCTTCCACATTGTTCTTCCCTGTACTTATTCTCCTATTTCACCATTCCCTATCTAACCCATTTCACACCTTTAAACTGCCCCAAAATAGAATCACTCACCACACACATGGCCAGAAGTGGCCCATTGTAAAGCCTTCACTTTTTGCCCTCTGCATTTGCATGAAGGTTGGCATTGAATACCAATGCTGAGTGGTGGTAAATGGCTCTTCATGTCCTATGGCAAGACCTGGCAAGTTTTTGCCATCAGCCACACTAGCCCGGTTATCACCTCACAATGTTGTGTAAACATGCTGTGCTATAGAAACGCAGAGTTAAAGCAAAACAAAGGCATTACTTTGAAACAGTTAGTCTGAAAGTTCTATACACTGCTGGATGTAACACAATGTGATTTCTGATGTGTACTGTTCACATAAATCACTTCAAAGAAGATTATTGCATCAAGAGTTCAATTCCATATGCCTCTCACATCATTTCTTACTGTGATGTTATATGTCTATGATATGCTTAATTGTCCACATCTTAATATGTTGCCCCAGTTATGAGTTCTTATGGTGAAATATTGGATTCTGGCCAAAAAAAAATATTTGCATTGACACCCATCCCCACAATTATTACATATTTATCCAACCTTGTTCTGTTTGTCATAAGCCTGCTGTCCCTCTGCTAACCCTTCTTTACCACTATGTCAGTCACTTCATGCTGTAGAACATGGCAGCTTAATAATGAGAACACACCAAAAACATGTTCATGAATGTTCCATTACACCAAACATTGTTATGTGTATGTCCATCTCTCCTCATATTCACCCCTTCACTCCCACCCTTCTTTACATGTGTGAATCTACTAGGATGATGGATGTAAAGGTCATTTCATGGTTTCTGCATACTGACATGACTCTGTTGATGGATAATGCAAACATGTTACCTTAATGCAATTGGTGATCAGTTCTTCTGTAATATTTAAGGTTTCAAAATCTGCTGTAGGATTCCCTTTGTGTCATGCTCAGCAGATAATGGATGAAATGTTCATCTAAAATGATGCAGAAACTGTTGATACTGCTGCACACACTTTTAGGGATATCTGGCCCTACATATGTAGTTATCCGTATCTGCTTTGTCATAATAATCATTTCAAAAGATGTACCACCCTTGTCATTTTTTAGAAAGCTGTACACATAATTAACTTGTGATTTGTAGTGATGCCTGCAAAAGAGAATTAGTTGTACAAGTATATTGAGACAGGCATTACTAATACAGTTTTGGGAAGACACACACTTTAGTGTAGTCACGGATTATCACATTTACAGTCCTGATCACATTAACTTAGCTAATGACATCCTGACATCATTTGTAAAAAAAAAAATGCTTGGATTCAAGCCTTTGCTCACTTGTGCTCTAACTAGGAGATCACTGCTCTTATACAGTGTGCCACAGAGAAAGTTAGAATGTAAGTATATTTTCCACACTCAGTACTGTTCAGAGTGCTAATGGCCATATCTCACTGCTGAGCCTGTTTGCTTTAAGGAAGGTGAACCAAATTAAATTTTACACTTTTTTCCTTAAGCAGCAAACCACGTTTGCTTGGCATTTAACATCTCACAGAAGGGGAAGGGATGGTCAGCACTTATTTATTTAATAAAACTGTGGCTCCATCATTTCAAACTTATGGTGCAGCATGCACATCATATTATCTGCTAGCAGTATTTCAGATAGAATAGCTTGCAAGCCTGACACTTAAAAAGCATGTCAAACTCAGGTTACTGGGCTGTAATCCTCCAGTGCATGCTAATACATTTGTAAACACAAGAGAAGGGCAGTGAAATATGTGCTTCTTTGGAAACATACAGTCTGGTATTCATGTGTGCCCTGCAGCAATGCATGTCCAAATGATATATCAGGACTTGGGTCATTCTCAGACTCCAGAATTACAGAGAGTAACTGCATTATTACATTTGGTATAGGGATATAGTGACAAGGGAAATTGATCATTCATGATCATATCCCATTGATATTGTCAGTAACTTGTATTAATGTGGACATAGTTTCATCTGAATATGAAGACACATAACTCAATCAGTGCAGTACTGCTGTTTCAAAGTGTGTATTTGTGTCTGTGTGTCATCTACACAACATACTGAGAAACAGGTACATGTCTGTCTCACTTCTGCAATATGCATTATTGACAGCCTATTTCATCTAAGATGGCAGGATATATTTGTGTAACCTTTTCTAAATTGCACTCACGCAATCATATTGCAAGTCCTGGCTTTGCAAACAAGTCTCATAAGAGTATATGATACCTTCAGACTATGATGATGTAATCCCCATAAAGTGCACTGTGACAGTGCTCAAATCATATTTTTGTGGTGGCGCAAGTATTAAGTACTGTGTTCTCTAGACTGTGTTCCTTAGATAGGTAGGGGTTCTAATCTTACAACAGTCAACCTGAGTGTGTATAATTAGAACAACATGAATTTAGGTCAAATGCCCTCATTGAAGTAGCATTTAGAAGGCACTTTTAACATCCTCTTCTCAACAGACAGTTTTGATATCATCTCCTATAAAGTGCACTGTGACAACATTCAAACCAGGCTAAATACTGTGATTTCTAGATTGTGTAATTAGATGGGTAGGGTGCGTGTGATCAATTATCAATCTGAAGATCATTTCACACCAGGATGTGCATCCACAGATATGTTAGACCCTCCTGCAAACATCTTTTTTTTCTGTATACACTGATAATGTCATTCTCTGTAATTACACTCTTAAAGGCAGACACTGATGATGTCATTCTCTATAATTGCAATCTGACACTCCCTAAAGACAGACTTGTGGGGTGGTGCTAGTGTTAAGTACTGTGTCCTGCAGCTTGATTAGTTAGTTAGGTAGAGGTTCTAATCTCACAGCAGTCAACATGTGTTTTCATTCAACTGTTAGTCTGGAGGCAATTTTACAGCAGGTTGTGAGTCCACAGCTATGTCAAACACTTTTGCCAGCATCTTCTTCTCTGCATACACTGGTGATGGCATCCTCTATAATGGGCACTATGACACTAGTAAAGGCAAACCACAACTATTATGACATGTCCACACTCTATGAGGGTAATCATGTACACTGTCCTGGCACCATAACATCTGATGGAGGTATTAGGAGGGGCACTGCTATACCTGTATGTGACATAATGATCAACACAGGCTAGTTGACTGGTGTGCATGGCATATATAGGGCACAATCCACACTGTCACGAATGTTATTCATGCCATTAATGTTGTCAAATAGTTATATATTTACTGTGTGCATCACCGGAACAGGTATCACACATGCATCTGGTGTTACATCTTAATGGGGGTTCCGCACCATCAGATAGTAATGTTTATGCCACAAAAAGAATACCTAGATATGGCCAATAAGATGTGTGACAGTTCACTGTGACAAAGGTGGTACACTTCAGTTACACATCCCTGGAAGATATGTAGGGAGGTACATGAAGAAAGGTGCATTGTACTCAGTTATTGGTGTGATGAAGGCTGTGCTCTATGGAGGTATTATGAACTCTGATGGAGATGCCCTTCACATACTCAGTAGTTGTGTTACATACAAGGGAGCAGTCAGCAATGTGACTACATGCTGGTGGATGTTCCAATTACCATCTACCCCAAGACACAGATCACATACCTATTGTCTGATTATAGGGTGTGATGTCTACATTATACTTGAGTTGTGTGTTTGTCTTCCTGACGTAACAAATCCCCCCATATTTTTGTGTTATTGCAGGTGTTGCCATGGCTGTGGCAACAATCTTTGGTGTGTGTTGATACTGTTTGTATTATACTTATATCATAGATGGGGTCCCCTATACATGGTAGAAATTTCACAAAGCCAAAAAACATATGGCCGAGACCATACGATCAACTTTTGAAATATCAACCATGCAAAATGGCTATCTCTGTACAGTGTGGAATGGGAAGATTTCCATCTTCAACACTGCAGTGTGATCTTGAAGTTGGTGTATTTAAAATTCGGGGGGTGTGGGGGGCATAATCCCCCATGGGGGTGCAGGAGGGCTTGCCCCCCTGCTAGCAATGTGAAAGTTATTGTTTGTTTTGCTTATTTTTATTTTGTGAGATTTCAATCATGTATAGTAGATCCCATAGATGAGGCCACAATCTGCAGTCTTTCAGGCAGCTGTTTGGACACAGGATGTATATGTCATCTGTGATTTCCATCACTTAAATAATGGACAGGGAAGGGCATAGCAGACAGCCCTGATGTACAGATCTTATCAGAGGACCTGAGATATATACTGCACTTCACACATGTCAGCATATTTAGATGCCACATATGTGATACAGTGGTCTACCAATTTGGTGATATAGGTGTATATGGCCACATCTGAGAGTGTTGAATGAATACCTCAGTGTGGATTTGTATAAAATGCCTTGGGCTTGTCAAGTTCAAAAGGATGATAATGTTGTCATCATGCATGCTCTTGATGACTTCTTTGAGGACATGTTACAGATGTAACACACATGATGTGGCATTAACAACTCACATATGTCTGTTGGACACAGCCAGAATATCACTAGTGTCCATTTATAAAAGGTCCATGATTACATGTTGGTCTACCTCACAAATGAGGAGACTCAGGATATGTCTATATATGCATGCCTTAGGTGCTGCCCCTAAACACAGATGGATGCATGTTGATGTACATCTTTCTACAGGAACATAGTTTGTGTCAGGAAGGTGTATGTGATAAGTCACATAATAGGCAATCTGTGATGTCACACCCCATTGATGTTGTGTGATAGGCCTGGATGTAGGTAAGACAGTGCATACTTACTATCCTCAACTGGCCTGAAGTTTGAACACCATTCCCATGCAAGTATTATGGAGAAACTCTCCCAGTTGGGGATTAAACCTTATGTCACTACATGGGTAACTAATTGGCTCACTGACAGAGCACATACTGTGAAAGTAGATGAATCTACCTGTACCAGTAGAGCTGTCACCACTGGTGTACCCCAGGGATCTGTGCTTGGCTCTTTACTGTTTGGAATCTATTTCTCAACAGTTCAGGGTAAAGCACAGCCTTTGACTTACCACACTTGTTGATTCTTGTATACTGGGTGCAATTATTGAGTCCAATAAACTTCCAACAATTCATGCAAGTAAGACCAGGTGCATGGCAAAAAGACCAATTAATATACACCAACACAGCAGCCAGCACTCCTCACACTGTGGTGGATTGATAGTTAATAAATAGCACAATTCCTTACTAAGTAAACATAACTTTATTTGTCATAACAGCATACCAGTTTCAGCTTAATTAGCCTTTATCAGTGGTTCATTCTCTGCTAATTACAACACTGACAACAGTCCTGCTAAAACCCAGTACTTTGACCACCAAGTGCCCACACTGGTACTGAAAGCTTATGTTGTGCACATTATAAGTCATGCCATTATATGCTGATCACTGGCTTATATTACAGCACTGTACTCGAACCTCATTAGAACACTAATATGGAATATAATGCTATTTTTTGCAGGTACCTCACCAGACATATGTAGCAGCTGGGGAGACCGCAGGGGTTACTCACCAAGAAAACACAGTGCCTACAAACCATGCCATGATGTATGTGGATAGACTGAAATCCGTGTCACTGTAATTTGTATTGTATAGGATGAGGTGACTTCTGCCTGTCCTTCAGTCTAGTCTCTGACCCTGTCCTAGTGGGAATAGTGCACATCCACAACTCAGATATAGCTGATGACATAAGCAGTGTCTGGTGAGGAGAATATGGCAATAACAGTGTCCCATATGTTGGTGTAAAAGGCTCTCTGTAATGTCAAGCAAGTGCACACACACCCACCCCCCTTGACGGTAGTGAGAATACAACCCCTACCTACCTAAGTACACAGACTATAGAACTCTGTATTTAAGGCAAACTCCACAGTTTAAGTTTGACTTAGAATGTCTCAGACAACACTTTATAGCTGAAGACATCAATAGTGTTTGGTGAGGAGACTATGGCAATAACAGTGTTCCACATGCTGGTGTAAAAGGCTCTCTGTAATGTCAAGCAAGTATACACACACACACACACACACACACACACACACACACACACACACACACACACACACACACACACACACACACACACACACACACACACACACACACACACACACACATACACACACACATGCACACATGCACACACGCACACACGCACACACACTTGACTACAGTGAGAACAGAGCCCCTACCTATGTAAGTACACTGACTACAGAACTCACTACTTTATGCAAGCAACATGGTACAAGTCTTACTTTTACAAGATGTCAGGACAGCTTATAGTGGATGACATCAATAGGTCATGTTGGAGAGAAGTTGTTAGGAGGCCTGCATAGGTTAATAGCTTCATAGGCTCAAAGGAGGTTACTAGGCTAAGAGCCCTAGGTTGCTTACAAGCCTAGCCATGTAAAAACACAAGTAGCCTTTTTGAGGATAGTTAGATAGTCATTGTTAGCAGAGCAAGTTTGTGATCAGCACCAACTACCACTGTCCATGAGGGATATAGGTGCAACCCCAGGGGTGAATTTACAATCATCCATTAATTTGTTAAGGTTGTGTGTGAATAGGGTCATTGACGAGCACTGCTTCACATACAGTGGAGCCTATTACAGAGGAGTGGTAATAGCTGGGAGATATATCTGTCTCCTCAGCATGTTCTGTTTATCATCACAAACTAGGTTGAGATCTTTACAGCAAGCTATTCTTGTCCCATTTGATTTTCAGATAGCCAGCATTTCTAGTAGGGCAGGATCTGAGACTGCAATGTAGTCAGGGCATAGGTCACCTCTCAGTAGCCTGCATGATACTGAGTAGAGTGATAGGTTTTTCAGTTTTTCCATGTATGTCATCTTTTGGAGGTCCTGGATTCTCCTCCTCATAAAACTGTATATTTTCTCCAGTTGTTCCAGGTTGTTGGTGAGGTACAGACAGAAGGGAGCATTGTACTTAATTAGTGGTCTGATAAGGGTCGAGTACAGCTGAGCTATAACCTCCCCATCTCTTGGATAAGATGCTCTTATTTATGAGGCATGCAATGTAGAATGTGCGTCTCACCAGTATGGAAACCTAAGTGATTGAAGTGTAGATTGCTATCAAAATGTGGTCCCAAGTCTAGCAAAACTTTGTTTGAGCTTAGAGGGGGTGCTATGTGTATCATAATTAGTAGGGGTACTTCGTTGCCAAAGGGGCAATAAGGGATTTTTGGTTTTAAGGTTCAGCCTGTGAGTTTAGCACCAATCATTTGTCTGCGTTAGCCCTTTCTGTACTACATTAACATCATTGGTGTACTCTACATGAGTGCACCCAGTTGACAGTCATCTGCAAACTTAGTAAACCACAGGCCATCTACTTTTGCCTGGACTTCAGAGCAATAAAACAGTTACAAAGACATACATCTGGAGCATTTCTTCCTGGGCTTCTGCTGAAAATTGGCTTCACTCCAAGTCAGACTTTCCTGGTTAACAAATGTTAAATAAATAAATAAACAAACAAACAAATAAATAAATAGTTTCCAAACAGTTGTGGGCCCTGCACAGATCCTTGTGGTATTCCACTGGTAAGTGGTCTAGTGATGGAGGTGCAGTTCCCAGCTTTGACAGTGTGCATTCTGTCAGTGAACCAGTTGGCTACCCATCTAGAAATCTATGGGTTAATCCCAAGATGGAATATTTTTCTATGATACCTGAATGGAGGATAGTATCAAAGGGCTTTGATAAATCAACTTAGGTAGTATGTCTTGTCATCCCTCATCCAGGTCTTTGTGGTCATTATCAAAGAAATACACTAGGTTTAATAATCAAGATCTACCCTTGACAAAACCAAATGGGTCGGGTCAAGATTGTTGAAGGTCAGCTATGTCCCTGTGGATAAGATCCATGATAATTCCTTTCATATTCTTGCAGATAAGGCTGTTTAGGCTTATGGATTAATAGTTCTGGTTCTGCATATTAGACTGATGTGCATTGCATATCAGACAACATTTGATATATCTGTGAAAAAAGTACTGAGACACCAGGGTTGCAGTGCTTGGGGGGAGGCAACATATGGCTGTATTGTAAATATGTGGCATATTGTTAGATAGAGCCTTGAGTTTGTTATGTTTCTACATATGATTTCATGTCATAAACAAGAAATAAACAGTAAGCAGCACTAATACATAATAATATGTAGTTTTCCATAGTCCAGCAAGCAGCGGGATTGAGCGATGGTTGGCAAAGGGTTTGCACATGCAAGATACATATTTCCATTACTTTCCCTGTTTGCATGTAATTAAGCAGTGCGCAAATGTGAGCTGCATTGCTGAAATCTTAGAGTTAGTATTAAGTCTATGAAACACACCTGCTGCTTTGACTCTGCGACAAATTTCTTTTTGAGCCCAGATCATACTGGGATCAAATCCAGGTGTATCTTATACTTTTAAATAAACAGTGATAATGAAATGACATTAATTCTTAATAATATGTGTGTTGGTGTGTGTTGTTATAGTGCAGCAGTGTTAAGTGGCATTGCATGGAGTGGAGGTTACCACAGCATTCTACCACCATTGACCATCATTTGACATTGCTAAGCTATGCCAAACTTGGCACAAACATAGAGGCCAAAAAGTGAAGGGATCCATTGCTTTTTCTGCTAATTATGTGTGTCATGTGTGATTCTATTTTTTGATCAGATTATATGTGTTAAAATGAGGTAGAAAGGAAAGTGGTGAAATAGGGAGCAAGCAGGAGGAAGAACAAAGGGAAAGCAATACAGGAATACAGAAAGGAGGTAGGAAAGAACCATAGCTATCCATAACTTCGACAGTAAAAACTGATAATATATGCAGAATATTCACTGAATTTGGAATGTCAGCTCCACGGAGAAGGGTAACAACAAGGTAATCATGTTGTATAGCCAACTGGACTGAAGCAAGTGTGTCAAGAAGATGTGTGCAAAATGGAGGGCTATGTGTGTTACAGTTTTTTTTCTGTGGGACAGATCCCCATTTTTTTTTAATTCATTAAGAGAAGACTGCAGGTTAAGGGATGTAGGTATGCCTGGGTCAGGTAAGTTGTGTAGGTGAGAAAGCAAATGCAAACAAACAAGATAAGAGACAGGGATGGTGAGGGACATAAAAGATTGGAGGACACCATGATTGGGGTGAGGTAGGGGGCAACACAGGTTCATGCCTGTCAAACTTGGAGACAGTGAGAATCAAGTCCTTGCCCACTGGACTGTCATCACTGTCCCTTTACTTTCCTGGTTGCTGCAGTGCTTGATGTTTTCACCTACTGACCATGAGAGAGAGCAGCCTCTCCACCTGGTATAGGTGTACAGCAATGGTGTGATGTACAACCTTGTGTACCAACCCTGACATCTCCTGGCAGGTGATAAAATCACCACCTTTGCCACTGCTCCCAGAAGGAACCACTGCATGAGCTTCCAGGGCAGTACTACCTGAGGGTGCAGGTAGTGCAGGGGCAGTAGAGGCAGTGTTGCCAGTTTGGCTCCCACACATGCTGGGCATTGGTGCTGGAGGCAGTGGAGTGGTGGCAGGCTGATCCAGTGGGGCTGGCCTACCTCGCTGTGCTGTATGACATTTTGATGTCACATATAAAATAAAAAAAGAGAGATAAAGGGTGGGGTGAGAGAAAAAAAAGAGATAAAATTAGTACCATCACATGTGACATGCAATGCATTAACACAATTATACAACTCTTTTCTCTGAAGTATTACATTTAAGTATATGTCCCAACATTTACACACTATACTACAGATTGCTGAAAGTAATCCTTAAAATGTGCAAATATTGCACATATGTGTGTTCCAATTATACAGATTACAGTTAACAGCAGGGCATTTTTGCAGCTGGTATAGACCTTTTAATTTAATGTAAATATTATTAAGGAAATGCAGTACTGTATAGTTGTGATTTGTGGTATTTAAACCCACAGCCTCTGACTACAGTCTAATATATGACTCCTACAACTGGCTTGTGCTACAATGTAATGCATGCATACTCACTTTTGCATTTTGGATATGCATGCTCAATTCAATACAATTATATAATAAATCCAAAAAGCTATATTTAACTTTTAAAGCTATAAATAACACTTCTCTTGTGCTGCATACATACTACTTGCTTCCCTCAGTCTCTCCATTCGAGCAACATGAGCCTGCCTATTGAATTTACACTCAGTGGCAGCTCAGGAAAGAGCAGAAAAGAGCAGAAAAGCATTATGCATGCCAGTCTTGCCTATATTTAGCTTTCTAAGTCTTACAAGTACTTTCTTATTGTCATATTTACAGAGCTGTGGGGTGTACACAGTCTCAAATTCATTCAAGCAACAGTTGAGGACATCCATTTTATGCCTCTGTAGGTCATTCAAATGATGCCTACACTTCTCTCCAGTGCATGGGATGCCAGTGGCACTGGATACAGCCTGAGCAAACCTAATCCACTTCTCAGACTTGTACTGGGAGCCAGAATAGTCTCCCTGCAGAAGCCTTTGGCTGTGATGCTTTACCACAAGTCCAATAAATAAACTGGACTCCTGGACACCCCACCTCAGTGCTCTAAACTGGGCACCTTCCTTTCTAATACAAACCATCGACCAGCCAGACTAGAGTAATGGAAACTGATACTTTCACGCCAATTCCAGTTATTGCTTTTACTGTTAGTGTGCAAACCGAGAAACAATGCCAACCGCATGTGTGATGCTAAGCAGAGGGCAGCAGTGCCAAGCAATGAGGAATGAAATAATTGAAACTGAAAAGTTAATCTGACACTTGGCCTTAGTTTGAGGGGTGTCTATTAATGTAGCCTGGAAATATATACTGGAAATTAGAAGGTACCTGTTAGGTCAGTTAAGTTTGCAATCATGCACTGGGAGCATAAATATAATGACCTAACACATTTGTTTTTGCCTTGATACACTGAAAAAAAAATAGATTTTTACACTGTAGGATTCAAACATAGGAATAAGGGACAAAATATTTTCTTCCGCAATGTTAATTTCTATCTTTGCCACAGAAGAAGTGCTGCTCAGAAGTAGTCTGGAATCATTCCAAAATACAGGTAACAGTTTGAGATGTTAAACAAATATGTGTGTGATCTGACAAGGTTGTTGGATATAGATCCAGTTGTGTATGTGTCTTATGTAATTGTGAAGGCCATGCAAGTCTGGATAGCAAAATTATACTTACAGAAATATAGTAGACAGTAAGTTCTCAGTCATACATCTGAAAACACAGTAATAGTGCCTCATCCTTCATACATACAATTCATATCAGCTCCACCACCTAAAGTGTTATAAGTGAGAGTGGATAGAATAGGAAGAGAAAAAACAAGTGTATGGAATATCCTGTATTAGTACCCAGGACCATATATATGGCAGCCCTACACTTAAACATGTTGCCACAAGAATGTTGAAATAACATTTCTATGTTTTTCAGTTCATTGTTATAAATTGCACTGACACAACAGTAAAAATAGGTTGCACATTCTGTATTAGAACCCAGGACCATCTGGAGTCCAGCCCTACACTTAAACCTGCTACAGGACTAGTTACATGATATTTCCTAATTTACTAATCATTCTTAAGTTATCTGTGTTAACCGCTGTGTTAATTGTTGCACAACACTGCTTAGCGGGTTCTTGTGGTGTCCAACAGAATTAATTTAATTTATCTGATTTCAATTATTGGCTGTCTGAGCCCTGTCTGCAGGTGTTCGATGGCTGCATCTATTGGGGAATCTTGCTAACTGCCTTGCAATGCCACTAAGCGAAGTTGTGAGATGGAAAACAAAAATTGCAACAAAGTATTTTTT
The DNA here is from genome assembly GCF_019279795.1 of Protopterus annectens. Taxonomy (NCBI): domain Eukaryota; kingdom Metazoa; phylum Chordata; order Ceratodontiformes; family Protopteridae; genus Protopterus; species Protopterus annectens. The sequence continues at coordinate 1,777,887,311 of NC_056726.1, read as the reverse complement.
TTTACCTTTGCCCTTTTACAGATGCCCTGTTTGCAGGTGTTCTACTTGCTTCCTGGTGGGCCAGTAGTCTGAGTTTGCACACTGCCACGCTTCATGCAAATGATTTAAGCACAACTAAACTTAACACTTCTTTTTTCCATTTCCCTTGTCTGCACCTATCAGGCAACCCCCCCCCATAAAAAAATTTAAATTAAAAAAAAAAACAACAAAAAAGGAAAAGTAGTTGAAATGAGGAAAAGCAATCTACGACATACATACTACAGTACACATGAAATATTTCTACATAGGTCTGGATTTGAACTCTCACTCCAATGAACCTTCAGGACACAGTGAGGGTGCCTTATCCCTCTTTGTCACACAAACACCTTCGCAGCAAGGAACTGAAATCATTCTGCATACAACCAACTGCAACATCATCTACAGTACTATGAAACCATATGACAGTTTTTTTGTATATTTATTAATTTTGGATGTAGTGGACTGAGTAATCACACAACCAGTTATGAGTATTGCTTGCAAATATGAAACTCTGTCTTACCTTTCTGTATTTGTTGCTCAGTCTTGTCTTATCTGACCAATAATCTGAGACATGCAGTCTATAAGCCATTCTATAGCATTGTCCTTAAAATGTGTGAGGATATTAAATGGCAATAATATAATATGCAGTCACCAACAAATGAAGGGGAGGTTGGATGTCAGCGAACAGAACCTGTGAATTGTGTGCTGCTTATTTACATTTCCAACTGTGACAAAATTACATATAACACTTTGTAAGTCTAATCTGACAGACCCACTGGACTTAGACCAGTCTGCATTGCTGTTGTATTTTCCTTCTCCCTACCAGTAATCATTCACAGCTGCAATCCATTAAAAACAAACACTGAGGGAATTCCTGCACTATGTTTACATCCGCAACATGGAGCCAAGTATTTGGGATTCAGCAATTGTAATGAGTTCACACCTGATGTCCATCTTCACCATGCTGACAGCCCTGAATCTACATCATAAAAAAGGTAACTGTGTAGCTAGGGAAACTGAAGGTGCGGAGAATTGTTTATGTGCAGAGCACAGAAAAGATGATATTACTTTGGAATATATTTGTATAGAAGATTACTGAACTTGAGAAGGTATGATTGCATTTTGTCAGCTATGTACTGCATATGCTACACTTTTATCTGTATGCACCAGTTAGAAGTGTAGTGATGGCATGGGCATGCTTGTCACAGTATTTCAATGTTATACAAGATTGGCAATACCTTAAAATGGAATGTTCTGTGTTAAATTTGTAGTCGTTTCAGGGACAGTTCATTCGACAGCACTTTTAGCATTTCAATAATGGCTTGTTGGCAAAATGTGTCATTTGCCTGTTCTTTGGAGGGGGGGGCAAAGCTACATTTCTGTTATGGCACAAACAAGGATATGTTTCTATTATTACTCTCCTTTTTTTGCATCCAGCCTGTTGTTCATATTCCAGATCTCTAGACTGTTTTATGTTTCTCCAGTGGGTAATACTGAAATGCTACATTTTCTGTTTTATCTGGAAACACATATTTTGTAGTTATGTCATACTTATGTGTATTATACTTCAGTTTTCTTTTAGGACACCTAGGACTATGGTACCCAGATGTCAATCTCTGAAAACCACCCTTCAATGAGCCTGAGAATCAGGTCATTGTGGAAGCTTTTAGGTGAAATGATGCCTTCCTGCATTAGAGGGGACCTAGAGATATGTTAAGCAGAATGCAAATTTGGCAGCAGATAGTTGCAGACATGAATGCTGTAGGCAGACACAGCAGGACCTATGATCAGGTGTGCCATAGGACCATTGACATGATCTCATCTGCATGGAGGAGAACAGCTGCAGTGGCCCATGATTGGATGGGTATGGAGGGAGCTTCTACAGAGCCACCACTAACAGCAAATGAAGAGTTCCTGTCCACTGTCAGGGATACAGACAGCTCCCAGGAAGGGGCAGAACAACATGTCACTGACATTCGTGCTACTGTTTCAGGCACAGCAAGCATATCCCAGGAGGAACTTCCAGATAGTCTTTTGTATCTGAATTGTTAAATACTGTTGTATAGTAAAACAGTTTGTATCAGTATATTAGTTCTTTTTCACAAGAAATGTTTTCTGGGGATTGAATATTGCTACAGTTAACACATTCTGATTGATTACACATGGTCTTAGGTTGGACTTGTCATCCAAGTTCTTGATGAAAGTATAGTTATGGATATATAAAGGGGAAAAAGTATTACCCCCTGTGTTACTGTTAATTGTGATGATGTTGTCCTTACCTTTTGTTTAACTTCTTCCAGGACCATCCGGCATAGGGAGCATACCATCATCTGCACATAGTAAGCCAAATATTTTTATGTCAGTACTGATGACCAGTTCAAAGAAATGTTTTACTGTGTGGTGTTGATGGCAGGCCTGTTGCGTGTATTGCTGTACTGTATAATAGTAATACCACTGTTATTTTGTTAGCATATATTCGACTGTAGCAGTGTAGGTATTAATTTTTCCCTGTGTTTGTTGCTTATTATCACAGGTGATCCTGACAATGGAAGTCTGGGACTTCTATCACCTGATGTCAGAGTATCAGCAGACTCTGGTGATGATGGTGGTCAAATAGAGGCACAGTCAGGGGTGCAGAGGTTGAATCTTATACTGATGTTGATGTATAGCCATCCCCTGAAATTCCATCAGACATCGCTAGTAGACCTACCCCTATCCATTCCAGTGACACTCAGATATTGGATATGTAGACGGCAAGAAAATCAAACAGGGAAATGTGGTTACTATGGTTTCAGTCCCTGTTGACTTTGGCCATAGCCAGCGTGTGGGCAAGGTGTCATGCAGGAGGGAAGTTAGAGGTTGCTTGGAGGAGGCCTGCTGTCCATACTCCACCTGATCCAGGTGTCTCTTCCTGCCCCAATCAACATATGTTTAGGGCCAGCATGGAGGCACAGGAGTGTTCCCATAGGTCCTCCAGAGAAATGCTTAGGATTGTAGATGTGGCACAGGCTGACATGTGTGACTGCCTTCACCATGTTGCCAATTCAATGGATTGGATGACACATTAGAATGAGCAGTGTCTGTGATGGAAGATCGGCTGTTAGGGGGACGACATTCTCATGGGCATAGGTTAGCCACATCATCTTCTGTTAGCCAATGTGGCTGTGCCCAATCACAGTCCCATAGTGGCAGTACTTCCACTGCTCCATTAGTGGTTGAGCTGTCCATACTCAGACATGGTAAGTCATGGGGTCATGATCCTGGGCGTCTTCTTGAGGGGAGATCATCCAGCAGACATCAGTCACATTTGAGTAGCAGCAGTGCATCTGATCATGGGCGTGGACTTGCCAGAGAAACTTCTGGCAGAGCCAGTTTTCGTGGTTGGGTACAATAATGATGAATTGCCACATCTACCATACATGGCTCACACCTGTCCCACATACTAAGATGTAGAGCTAGCGCAGAGCTTGGCTGTTTTCATGCAGACACTCACACACCAATTTCACCTGGAGTGTGCCTAAAGACACACACACACACACACACACACACACACACACACACACACACACACACACACACACACACACACACACACACACACACACACACACACACACAAAACAGTTACATGATTCAGCCGTGCAGCTTAAAACTCATTTTGCCTCATTGGCTATTTGTTGGTTTATCCAAATGTCTGCCTGCTTCTCTTTCTTACTCACACAGACTCACCAATCTTTTGTGTCAGCCTAGGTTTTCTGCCCCCCCACACACACACACAACACTCTGTGCGAGTGATAATAACTGTGCCATATCCCTGTTTTGTATCTTTTGGATTCAGGGCTACACAGATTTGGTGTCTGATGCTTAGGGTGCATAGCTGACTTAGTGCTTAGTATATCTGCATTTGTGATGTTGAATTGGTAATACCTTTTACCTATATTGGTCTTAGAAAGTTAGACAGTTGATAGCATCAACATTTTTCCATCTTTATTGTTAATGATCTTGTGAGAGTTGTGAAGTCTGAAACTGAAATATGTATCATTACTTTCTAACTTCTCTCTTTAATGATTTTCCCGTATGTATCAAGGCACCGGAGCTGTGACTTCAGCAGCCCAAACACACACTCTATGATATTTCTAATTTGAGCATGTGCCTCATTATAGCATTCTTCAGCCAGTGTATCTGCATTTCTGATGGGTGTCATCAGCTATGAGTACAGTGCATAACTTGCATCCCAAAGTAGATGACCTTGTGGGATATCCCCCAGAGCGAACATCTGAAAAAGGTGGGAGGTCTGCCAGATATGTGAGTTGTGGTAACTGCCAGGATTGCCAGCACACACATTCAAGATGATTCCCTTGACATTACAAAACACTTGGCAGTTAATAGAGTGGAACCCCTTTCTGTTTATGTAGAGCCTACCTTATTCCCTGAGTTGTACCTTAATTTCTATATATGTGCAGTCGATGGCAACCAGCACTTCTGGGTAGTGTGCTACATGGTAGAATTCCTGCATAATCTCATGATCATCTCCCAGACCCATGCTTACATTTATCAAGGGTATCAGAACTTGTCAGGGATTTGGGATGCATGGCTAGGCTTAAAAAGGCCCTTGTGATCATCAGTCTAGTAAACACCTATGAACCTATAACTGTGGCCCTAATCTCAGGAGTACAAGGAAAATATATGTGGTCACTGGCATGTTAGAGCATAGCATTCAGTAATTCACAGAGGCTCCTTGATGCTGATGTCTGTGACACCTTCAGCATGTCCCCTGTTGGTCTCTAAAAGCTACCTGCAATTAAGATTCTAAGCACTACACATACCTTTGTTTCCACTGGGATGGGTTCCCCTTGGTTTGCCCTGAGTCTGAGGTGAGGATGATAGAGATTGTAGACTTCCTGAAATGTGTCTCTATCCACCCTGTAGCACTCTAATTTCCACATCATGTAGGTTATGACAAGTTAAACAGGGTCTGAAAACTCTTCTTTTTCATGGCCTAGATCTATTGAAGCAACAGCAACATAGACTTCAGCATGTTATACATACAAATGAATTAAAGCAACAAAATCCCCTAACATTGTTTCTGTGTAGACTCCTTTCTGTGGCTGTATTCCAATAGGCTTTGGAATTTGCGGGGAAAACCAGCACTGAGTCTACATGGCTGCTTTACAGCTTGTTGAATAGCTCCTCCATCTTGGATTGGTTGATTAGCATACAGTTCAGCTGCTTATGCTATAATTAGCATGCCATGGTGTTTACCTTGTTTGAGTGGCGGTGCACGTCACTTACTAAATCCAAAACAGTGCGTTAACATGCGCGCATCGAGTGCTATGGGTACAAGGTGTAAATGGACCATGTAGACTTTACTGAATTTGGCTGAGTGTTTCTGAGGTACATAAAACTGTAAACTGCTCCCCCTGTTAGCCCTATGTCTTCTCTTATAATTATTACTCTTTAATGAAAACCTGGACTGCTGGAATACTCTAAACATAGAAATATTATGTGTCATACTTCTAAACTGTTGACACTTACAAGGGCATCCCTGGTTTTAAGCAAAAAAAAATAATTTTTCACCTTCATAGTTCTCATACAATCAGTGACTTTTGGAGAAAAGGTAATAAATTACACAATGAATAATGAAACTAATTAGAGTTAATTACTTCCTTTACTTCAGAAAACACAGACTAATTCACAATATCTTATTCTGTCGATGACTAAAACTAATCGTATTAATATTTTAAAATGTCCCTAATTGTCCCTGATTATTTCTGGACTTGTCCCTGATTCTGCTGAGATTTATCCCTCATAAGTTAACAGCTGAGTTGTATGCCCCTCTCAGGTTACCTAAATAATAAAGAAAAAAACAGAATGTGGAGCAGGCAAATGGTTCCACCAAACGATAAAAGCCAATGTACTGAAAAATATAGTAGAACCAAACCACAGCCAGGATCCAGAAAAAATAAACTTTTAATGGTAAGCGCTTTTGCGGCATGTTTTGCCGCTTCATCAGACAACACAACATCTCTTTACTTTGGTATTTAAAATATATTCCAACCAATCAATTAAATGCATTAACAAGACAATTAAAATTTAAAACCATAGATACAAATTGTCATCTCACTAAGTTCCTTGCCTGTAAAACTGGCTTTATGGAAGCCTTATCATTGAGCCCCTTCCCCACTGTAGTTCTCATCCTAATTATCCATTCTAATTCAGCTACTTCTGTCCTATTGGTAACATCCCCTCTCCTTTCATTATTTCTAACTATTTCTAGAGCCATAAATCTAAATGTATGTGTACTATCATACCTCGCTACATGTTTAGCCAATGCATTATTTTCTGCCCCCCACCCCCATGTATATCATAAGTGGAGATGTTACCAATTGGACAGAAGTAGCTGAATTAGAATGACAGGATCCAAAAGGGCAAGAGGTCTGAGCTAGCCCAGATGTGCTGACTAGTGAGCAGTCCATAGGAATTACTCAGATTCTTCTTTTTTTTTGTTAACTGACAAGGAAAGTCACCTGAGGAACAAAACCACAGATTTCCCAATCTCACCAGCCAAAATGCTGAAACAAAAATCCCAGCCAATAAATAACATATATATTCGCCTTCCATCCCCCTCTGCATTACTTTCTTTTTTCTTCTTCTCCTGTTAAGAGCAAGGAGAAGAGAAAATTTTAAAGTGTGGAGGAAAAAACAAAGAGACCACAGGAATGGGACCCAAAAAGGGGAAGAAAACACAAAACAACTAAAACACAATAAGGCATCCCTCCCAAAAGGAAACCTCCAACAAAATACAGGACAAAACAACCCCCTAACCATCATCCACAGCTCAACAGAACCCATAAGACAAAAGGGGAAACCACTAAAGGAATCAAAGAAAAAAAAACAAACCACAGAGGAACAGAACCCAGGTTGTCAACACCAAAGCTGAGGACAAGAAGTAGTAAGCCAATTTACCCACAGAACAAGTGAAGCTTCAAATAAAATGCAGAGGCAACCTCACCTTTGAAAGAAAGTCCTGCTCACTCTCTTCAAGTTTCACCAAAATGCAACAATTGTCCCCCTTGACCTAGTTTTAATACCTCAGACACTCCCTCTACCATGTGGATTCAGCACAAAAAAACTCTGAGTGGGAAAAGGCTTTTTGATAAAGATGTGTGATGGTGCATATCCCTTTATACACACATGCACACATCTGAATATACATATAGAATGCTGCAACAATGGTTATCTAAATAGCTGATTTTATGGTGCAGTAGTATGATAACAAACATTACAACTGGGCTTCCTAATCTTGCACACATAAAAGCCAGTATGCCTGACCACATATACTATCTTTTTTTCCTGGGCAGCAAAAAAAGTTTGACTAAAGTCATATAATCTGTCACCCCTCTCCCTCACTTTATATATAAATATATATATATATATATATATATATATATATATATATATATATATATATATATTATTAACACAATTTAGATAGATAGAGGGTGCTGTCTATTAATGCACAAAAAAAAATCAAGAATTAGCAAACTATGCAGTTTTATTTCATGGCAGCAAAAAAGGCAGAGGTGAGTTATTTTTATTATATGAAAAAGCACACCAAACAAACTTTCTAAAAAAAAAAAATAAGGTGAAAGCTGCTTCTAAAAAACATTTAATAATGTCCCTCTGTTTGATAAAAGACAAGAACCAAGGTGACTATGACATAGATGGTCTACTGTTGAGTCACTCCCTGTGATACTATCACAGGAAGATACTGAGGTCTTCTCAGTACATTCTCCAGTGACTCTTCAATAGTGAAGCAGGATATCCAATAGCTAATGTTCCAGACAACCATTTTCTCCCTGTGATAGGCCAGATTCTCTAGTTAGTGGGCCTACAGCCCTCTCTTTTATATACCCAATACATTGTATTAACTGGACCACACAGGAATCCTCTCTGTATTGAACTAAAAGGCATCAACCTTCTTAAAGTAAAAGTTCTATTTAAACTAGTTACATCATTAAATTATATTTTAACAAATTCTGTTTACCTTCTTAAAGCAACCGTTTGATTTGCAAGTCTTTACAAATTTTATGCACCATATTGACAAGACTAGTTACTCTAAGTTACAATATATGTATTTGTTTATTTCATTATTTATTTATTTTTGTTGGCTAGGAAAGTGTCATTGGGCAGCACATATTTTCAGTGGTGGCCTGGGGAGGAAAGCTTCACAAAATTACATGGATACATAATTAATAAAAGTTTTACAGCATAGTTTAAAATCAGGTAGTAACAACATTTTATGCAAGTATATTCAGTGACAACAATTACAGAAATCTATAACATGTAGTAACAATATATTTGCAAGGTTGAAAGCTGTTACAATGAGACATTCTAGTTATAGTTATAATTAATATTACGGCTGTAAGGTAGATGAGGTGGGGAGAAACAGAGAAATAGAGAATGAACAGAAGTGGGTAGAAAAAAAAGATAATTGCTAAAAGATGAGTGTTAGAAAGAAGAAGGATACATAATGTGGTTATGTAGCTAGAGATAGAAAGAGAAACTAAAAAGGAAGTTTGATTCCATGCAATAAAAAGGACTGGATGGGAGAAGACTAGCCCATGGGCAGAATGAGCAGGGCCAAGAGCGATTGAGATATTGTCTGAGTTGCGAAGTGAAGTCATTGTCTTGAAATACCTACTAGTATCTACTAGTATAATACTGTCTAATGTCTTCCTGTCCAATTGTGGTAATTTATTATGTTGTTAATATTGTATTATTACTGTATGAGCATTAGTTTTGCTGTCATTCAAACTATGTGTTCATTGTTATGTCTTGCACAGGGACCAAAGCAACGTAATTTTGTTCAGCTTGCACTGCTGTGTATATCTGATTGAGATATTGTCTGAGCAAGGTTTTGAACCTGTTTCTCCTTTCTATCTGTTTAACTCATTAAATCTTGAACAGCAAGGGAATAATTAACACTTTTGTTTCCTGAGATATTCTAAGCTGGGAAACCATTTGCTTCCTGAGGGTTTTTCTCCAAAATCCTCTACTAAAAACATACTTCATTAGATTTATACTATTGGATAAATGGTACTATTTACAAAAAAAAAAATGCAAAATACACATACAGACATCCAAGTATTTCAGGTACAGGCAATAATGCCTTTCTAGCCTGTCAGTATACACAAATACTTATTTCCATAATAACAGTCCAGGTTGTCCTGAAAAATACTTACTCTAGTGCTTGCTTTAATGTAATTTGTTAGTCTAGTCCATCAATCAGCTGCTCTGTCAGAGGACCAATTAGTACACTTCTCATTCCTATAGAATCTTCTATATAGGTTGTCTGATAATTCTCTAGTACCTTTTATAACCCCAAACATTCCCAGAGGTAGTTGTTTCTAAATGCCCTATATACCTGAAAAAGGTGTCTCCTTAAATGTATAAATGAGACACACTGGCTTGAGGAAATTGTGCATTCTATGGTTTTGTTCCTCGGGTGGCTTTTCCCATCAGTTAAAAAAAATAATTTAAGCATAATGCCCCCCCCCCAGTAATTAGCCTCCTCAGATGGTAACATATCCATTCAGAAGTCATGTGGCTGAAACACTTGATGTCCTTAGGGGGTCATTTCCATATATTAAGTGCTTTCATCTGGTTGTAGCAAAGGACTTCATCAGAATCTAAACACAGATTTCTAAAACCATTTAAATACCTTGTTAATTAAGTCACCTGATCTTCAAATAAGTTAATTAACTTATTTATTTATTTTGTGAGTGCATTTTTTTAAAAATCCTTGTATATAAGTATTTATATTATGTGCACATATATGTATATATATATATATATATATATATATATATATATATATATATATATATATGTCTTTACATTTTTATAGTGAAATGATTAGGTAGTAGCATAAAGCACTATGAAATTTTTAGTGATGTGCTATTTATTAGAATGTTGGTTTTTAGTTAAAGGTTTCCTTTAAGGTAAACCATTTTTGTTTATTAACTGACTTATTTGAAGATCATGTGACTTAAATATATGTGTGTGTGTGTGTGTGTGTGTGTGTGTGTGTGTGTGTGTGTGTGTGTGTGTGTGTTATACTTCAAAACATCTAAAACTCATAACATCTACATTTAAAATATCGAGACCACAACACCTAAAACCCAAAACATCTAAAACTCAAACTCATTGACTCTCATAACATTGAAAATGCATATATATATATATATATATATATATATATATATATATATATATATATATATATATATGGTTACACTTCAAAACATCACCCCAGGATCAAAAACTTTGATTATAACTAACTCCCATACACCACAATAATAATTGTTATTCTCATACCCTGTCCACAGTCCAATCATGACCAAAGGCAATGAAATACCTTTAACTCCCAAAAATCACTACCAACTACATTTCCAACAAGTCCAATAACCACAGGATGGCTATGTATAGCTTGTCATTTTTGGAATGTGCAATGTAATGTTCTACCTAATGATGTTCTTACTTACTCTGAGTGTGTGCAATATGCTGTCATTTCATTGGAATGCTAGTTTTACCTCTAAGGAAAAGTTAATTTAAAATCTGTATGATGTTGTGAATGTATATTCCTGGAGCTTTTCTCCCCAGACCTCCGCTGAAAATGGACCTGTGTCCAGTCGGACTTACCTGGTTATCAAATGTAAAATAAAAATAAATAAAATAAAATAACATCTAAATTCAAAACATCAAGACCACAACATCTAAAACCCCAACCATCTAAAACTCAAAGCATTGAATCTCATAACATCGAAAAGGTATATATATATATATATATATATATATATATATATATATATATATATAGTTACACTTCAAAACATCTAAATTCAAAACATTTTAGATATATCTATATATATATATATATATATATATATATATATATATATATATATATGTATATATATATATATATATATATATATATATATATATATATATATACCTTTTTGATGTTATGAGATTCAGTGTTTTGAGTTTTAGATGTTTGGAGTTTTAGATGTTGTGGTCTCGATGTTTTGAATTTAGATGTTATGAGTTTTAGATCTTTTGAAGCGTAACTATATATATATATATATATATATATATATATATATATATATATATATATTTATATATATATATATATATATATATATATATATATATATATATATGGGTCTCCAGAATCCTGTAGATGAAAATACTGAGATGACCATTGTGAAACTTAAAATACTGAACCATGTATGTTTTTCCATGGCAAGTAAACCCTTGCCCAACGTAGGGAATTATGCCCTTTCTCCACTGTAGTGCAATGCTGGAGTTGGTATATATAGTTGGACGGGTGCAACCCTCCACATAGGTGAATTTTAGATAGTGCGGTGTGTTTTACTGTTGTGTTGGGAAAGTGTTTACTTGCTCTGGAAAAATGTATGTGGTGCGGTACTTTAAGTTTCGTGATTGTTGTCTCAGGTCTTGGTAATTTCATCTTTGGGATTCTAGAATTATGGGATTTAGAAGTAGATCCACATATATATATATATAGATATATATATATATATATATGTGTGTGTGTGTGTTTGTATGTACACACACACACACACACACACACACACACACACACACACACACACACACACACACACACACACACGTATCACGTATATAGGTCTAGTTAAAAAACTGGAAACTGAAAAAAGATAAGTTAAAATATTTGAGATAGAATATTGAGACAACATTATTTGCATTTTAGAGACAAAATCTTATAACATGTAAACAATACACAATGTTTTTCCAGGGGGAAATCCTCTTGGATGGCTCACTGACAGTATACTTGTTGTCTGGATATGTGAATCCACTTCTGATAAGAAACCTATTGCTAAAGGTGTCCCACAGGGCTCAGTGCTGGGACCCCTCCTATTTGGTATATACTTCTTTGAAATGTAGGCCAATGTTGGGGGCCTTTGGTTCACCAAGTTCACTGACAACTGTAAGCTGGGAGCAATCACTGACTCTCCAAATGATGTTAGCATCCTAGAAACAGGCCTAAAAATGACAAACAACTTGTGTCAAAACCATGGTCTGAGACTAAATGCTAAAAAATGCATAATCATATATTTCAATAAATCAGTTATCCCTACAAACTATAATATTGACATCACACCCCTAAAAGTAGACAGTGGTGCGGGATCTAGGAATACATAAAGACAGTAACCTAAACTTTGACCATCAGTTAGCTGCAGTAGTGAGGAAATCCTTCTATGTGGCTCAACTTTTAAATAAAGGCATGGCATCAAGATAAAAAGAAGTTATATTGCCATTGTAGTTGACCCTGATCAGGCTCATAATGCTCCCTTCTTCATGTACCTAACCAGGCACTTACACCAACTGGAGCAGCCCCAGAGGTTTCTCACTACAAAAATACAAAGTGTAAGACACATGTCTTGTGCAGACCAACTAAAGGCCTAATCATTTTACTCTGTCTCATACCATTTCTTGAGATGGGACTTATGACTGACCTACAAGGCATTCTCTGATCCAGCCCTGATGAAAATGTTACACATTCACAATAAAAATTATACAAGGGTTACATGTTCCATTGACCTGAACTTTACTTCTGACTAACAGAACTTGCTACCTTGTCTATGGAATCTTTGTAAAACAAAGCACATCCCTCAATCTGTTCAAAAAGAATTTGGATAAATGGATGGGAAACCATAAATTCACCCCTGGGGTACTGTCCATGTCCCTTATGGCAGTCTGTAAAATGACTCAGGACTCCAACACCCAAATACCCACTATCCTAATACTACCTCATCCCCTATCTGTGGAATTAAGATATAATAATGTCATATACTGGTTATTAGTGGCTAGGCATATAAAGGCTCTTGTGCCATTAGCCTAGTAAACACCTGTGAACCTATGAGGTGGCACAATACTTTTGAAAGGGCATATTGCCCAACTACAACTTTATAGCACTCTCACTGAAATACAAAATCAAAAACCCAAGCAGTGAAAAAAAATCACTGTTTTTTTATTGACATGTTCCATGGTTTAGTTAACTTTTTTCAGTTTAGACGTTTTTTTTAGATTCTCCTATATATATATATATATATATATATATATATATATATACAGAGCAAGAAATCTGGACAAAGCCATTAATACAAGTGGGACAAAGGTCCAAAAATAAGGACAATTTTTAAATATTGCTCTTACAAAGTTAAAAACTTGATAGAATAGCAGGTTTTGCATTAGCATGAATTTTCTGAAGGGTATGAAGTCTGAAACTCAAATGGCTGTCATTATTTTCTAAATTCAATTTTAAATGATTTGCCACTAATTTGCCAGAAAACCACAATTTTATGAAAAGCGGACCAAAAATTTGAGGCAAAAATCTGGACATTCTGCAAAAATCTGTACAGTTGAGAGGTATGATATATATATATTCATATATATATATATATATATATATATATATATATGTGTGTGTGTGTGTGTGTGTGTGTGCCATATATATATATATATATATATATATATATATATATATATATATATATATATATAAAATATAGATATAGATATCTACATATACATATTCATGAGTATATATATATAGATATATATATATATATATATATATATATATATATATATATATATATCAATCAAGGAAGCCTGGGTGATCAATGGTAAAGAACAGGACAGGAGCCTGATGTAGATTTGAGCACTTTTGCTTGCTGTTTATTTTTACATAATCAAACTTCATCAGAAATCTTATGAGGAACAGTGCTACATTGTTTAAATACTCGATTGGAGCATGCAACTTGATACCTTGGTGAGTAAAGCAAGACAATGTAATGACGTAGCTAGAGTGGGTAGGTATACAGTTAGGTGCAGGTACAAATGTACTTCTTGGGTCAGGTTTATCTGATCCATTTTAAAAGACATTTAATGTTTAAACTGCCATTTAGGCCAGGTGGAGTGTCCACACTAAGCTCAATTTGCCACTTTGGAACTTTAACTTCAAGTGGCGTGCTGGATTCTCAGCTAAAGTTAGCCACACTTTCAAGCACTAAGAAGGAGAACTTGGCAGGGACTCTACAGCTTAAGGCATGTCTGGCTAGGGCGTTCGTAGGGTCCTTTCTCCTGATGGCTTGGTAGTGCTCTTTAATCCTATCACTGAGCTTGCACTTGATCATCCCTACATAGAAAGCTTCGCAGTAGGAGCATTTGCTAAGATAGACTATATTAGTAGTTTTGCAAGCGCAAGGTCATGGCTTTTCATGCAGAAAAAAGGAGGTCATTGTTCCACTGTACTAATCTCTCATTAGACCCATTATAGAATACAAAGCCTCATTTGGTATGTACCTCTCAAGACATCTGCAACAACTGGAAAGGCCGCAGAAATACGACACTAAAAGAATCACAGACTTAAAGCAGATGCCCTATGCTGACTGTCTAAAAAAACTCCAGCTATACTCTGTCGCATATCGTCTACTCAGAAGTGATCTCTGCTTAACATACAAGGCCATGTCAAACCCAGAGTTGTTGGACATGCTACACTTAAAGAACTCCCAATCCCTCAGAGCCACCTACTCCGGGGATCTAAACCTTGTCATCACAATGAAAAAAACATGCTGGAGGGATAGGTTCCTGACCCAGAGACTCCCCAGACTCTGGAAGAGACTACCTATATATGTCAAGCAGAGCGCCTCTTTGGCCCTCTTCAAAAGGAACCTTGATGATTGGATGGGAATAGCCTGTAAACTATATACACTATTTATGTTGTATTTTTTTCATCTAAACATTCAAGTCACATACTTTTGCATTGTAAAATAATTCAGTTTAAGTGCAAATTCACATACAGTATTTTCTTTACACTTATCAAAAAGTGTCAGTTTAGTTCAAAGTGTATACATATTTATTTAGTTATTTAGTTAGTTAGATAGTTTATTGCCTTGTGTTTACTGGGATGGTGCATCTGGGCACTCCGACCCATTTTCAGTGGAATCTCTGGGAGAAAGGCTCCATTATAGTTACAAAACATTTACAAACATTACAATGAATTTACCTAGATACATCTGAGGAAGCACTGCAGTAGAATCCATGGACATTTACTGAAATATTGAAAGTATGTGCCATGCTATACAACATCATCCTGAGAAAACAGCTTCAGCAGGATCACATCCCACCACCAATGGCAAGGTCACCATATCCACATGCAGGTGACGAGTCAGAGAGGGAAGCAGCAGCTGCTGTGAGTGTCGGCATATGTAGGCATGCTCAATATGCCCTTGCATTGGCTAATAGACAATACATAGCACACTCACTCACCACCTAAGGGCCTAAAACCTTCCTCCTACACACATACATAGACTAACATTGATGCCAGGCAACTCTTATAATCTTTACTGTCCCATATATTTGCTCTGAACTGCTTGCATCAGACAGAATGAGCCCTGAACTAAAAATGTGGCAATTGCAGCTGTTACAAGGTAAATCTTGAAACTGAAGTGTATTGTGTAATAATATGAATGAGTGGTATATCCTTGTATTTCATTACTTGGTAGTGTAAGCAAGTAAAAGGTTGGAGATTTGTACAGAAATGACCCTAACATGACAGTATAGACTTATTTGACTTACATGCATCTGTTATTAAATAGTAGGCCTCAGGCATCAAAGTTTCACACAGTCATACCTCTCAAAAGTACTGATGATCACTGCATGCCCTCAGGTTAGCACCATACGTTTGTACTGGAATATCATTACAGAGAGAAGTTAGAAAGTAATGAAACACATTGCAGTTTCAGACTTCACAACCCTCACAATATCATTCACGATAAAGTTGAGTAATTTTGATGCTATCAACTGTCAAACATTCTAAGGCCAATATAAGTCAAAGGTACAATTACCAGTTCAACACCACAAATGCAGATATACTAAGCACTAAGTAAGCTATGCACCCTGTGCATCAGACACAAAGCTTACTATGAGAACTGGCTCTGCCAGGAGTTTCACTAGGAAGTCCATGCCCACAGTGAGATGCACTGCTGCCACCTGAATGTGACTAATGTCTGCTTGATGAGCTCACTTCACAGGGATGCCCAGGACCATGAAAACCATGGTCTGCCATGTCTGGATGTGGACAGCTCAACCACGGATGAAGCAATGGAAGTACTGACACTGTGGGAGCATGATTGGGCACAGCCACATTAGCTAACAGCAGATGATGTGGTTGACCTACACACATGAGGATGCTGTTCCCCTCCCAGCAGACATTCCATCAAAGACACTGCTTATTCCATGACAGACACCCCTCGTTCCATCAAAGACACCCCTTGTTCCAGTTTGTCAATCATCAATTGAATCAGCAATAACAGATGAGGCAGTCATGGATGTCAGCTTGCGCCACATCTACAACACTGAGCATTTGTCTGGAGCACCTATGGGAACATGCCTGAGCCTCCATGACAACCCTAAACATACATTGAGTGGCACTGGAAGAGACACCTGGATCAGGTGGAGGAGGGACAGCAGGCCTCCTCTGAGCACCCCTAACAACCCTCCTGTGTGGTACCTCACCCACACTTTGGCTACAGCCAGCATTAACAGGCACTGAAGCTGAAGTAACCACAATTCCCTGATCAATGGCCTTGCCCTCCACCTTTCCAATATCTGACAGCTCACTGGAATGCGTAGGGGTAAGCCTACTAACTGTGTCTGGTGGAATTACAGGGGATGCCTGTATGTCAACCTCAGTGTCAGATTCTACCTATGGACCCTCTAACTGTGCCTCTGTCTGACCAACATCATCATCAGTGTCTGCTGATACACTAACATTAGGTGGTAGAGGTTCCACACTTCCACTGTCAGGATCACCTGTGATAAAAAGCAACAAACACTGGAAAAAAACGTATACCTACGCTACTATAGTCCGATATATGTTAACAAATTAACAGTGGTGCCACGACAGTATAGCAATGCACATAACAGTCCTGACATCAACATCACACACTAAAATATTTCTTTGAATTGCTCACCATTACTGACATAAAAATATTTGGCTTACCATTTGCAGATGAGGTTTTCCTCTGCAAGCCAGATGGTCTCAGAAGAATTTAAGCAAAAGGTAAGGGCTACATCATCACTATTAACAGTAACACAGGGGGCAATACTTTTAACCCTTTATATGTCCATTAACTATACTTTCAACAAGACCTTGGCTGACAACTCCAACCTAAGCTAATCAGTCAGAATGTGTTAACTGTATCAATCTTCAACCCTCCCCAAGGAAAAAAATCTTGTGACAGAAGTAACATACTGATTTCAAATGTTTTACTATACAATAGTATTTAACCATTAAAATTCCAAAGCCTACCTGGAAGCTCCTTCTGGGACATGCTTACTGTCTCTGAAACGGTAGCACCTATGTCACCATAAATTCATCCCTGGTTTGGCACATATGTCTCTGATGCAAACAGGTAACCTGTAATTGGTTTAACTCCCAGGCCCATGCTTACACTTATCAAGGGTATCAGAACTCGTCAGAGATTTAGGCTGCATGGCTAAGCTTAAAATGGCCATTGTGGTTATTAGTCTAGTAAACACCTATGACCCTATGAACCTACATACATGCTGTTCTGCACTTTCCTGGGAGATGTCTGGATCCCTGACAGTGGACAGGAACTTTTCATTTGGTGTTGGTGGTGGCTCCATAGCAGGCCCTTCCTCAGTACCCATCAAATCACTGTCCACTGCAGCTGCTCTCCTCTGTGCAGATGTGATCATGTCAGTGGCCCTATGGTGCATTGTGCATACCATATGTCCCCATCTCTTTTCAAGCAGGAAGGCACCATGTTGCCTAAAAGCTTCAATTATCACTTGATTTTCAGCATCAGTGAAGGGTGGTCTTCGAAAACTGCCATCCCTGGTTCTCATACTCCTAGGTGTCCTAAAATACAACAGAAGAATAATATACATAAGTATCACATAACTCCAAAATAACTGTTCCCACTTAGTAGGGAAAAGGTAGCAGCTCAGTATTACCTACTGGGGAAACATAAAACAGTCTAGAGATGTGAAATATGAACAACAGGCTGGATGCAAAAAAGGAGAGTAATTATAGCAAAATACCCTTGTTTGTGCTATAACAGAAACACAACTTTGCCCTTGCCCCAGAAGAACAGGCAAATAACACATTTTGCTGACAAACCATCTTTGAAATACTAAAAGTGCTATGAAATGAACTGTCCCTGAAACATTTTTACATATTTACCAGATAGCATTCCATTTTAAGGTATTGGCAAACATGTACACCTGTGAAATGCCTTGACAAACATACCCATGGCATCAGTACACTTCTGTATAATGCATACAGATAAAGGTGTAAAAGTCTTTGCTTCAGATTTTTCTTAATGACATTCCAACATATGCAGTATGTAGTTGACAAAAATGCAAGCATACATTCTGAAGTTCAGATATATCCCAAAGTAATAGCATATGTTCAGTCTTCTCCACTTAAACAAGTCTCCTTGCCTTCAGTTTACCTAGCTACACGGTTGCCTTTTTATACGGTGTAGATTCAGGACTGTTAGCATAATGAATATGCATATTAGGTGTGAACTGATTAGAATTGCTGAATCCCAAATACTTGGCTCTGTGTAGAAGATGTAAACATAGTGCAGGATAGGCACTCCTTCAGTGTTTGTTTTTAATGGATTGCAACTGTGAATTATTACTAGTTGGGAAAAGGAAAACACAACAGCACTGAAGGCTGCCTTACATCCAGTGTAAATGCCAGGTTAGACCTACAATGTGTTAGATGTAAGGTTGGAAATGTCAGTAAGCAGCACACAATTCACAGGTTCTGTTCATTAACATCCAACCTGCCCTTCATTTCTTGGCAACTGCATGTGATATTATTTCCAGTTAATATCTTCACACATTTTAAATCCAATGATATAGAACTGAAGAATGACCAAGCAAACACAGAGAGGTAAGACAGAGCTGTATGCTTGCAAGCAATAATCATAACAGGTTGTGTGATCACTAAGTGCACTACATCCAAATATATTAAATGTACAAATAACAGTTGTATGGTTTCAAATTACTGTAGATGAGGTTGCAGTTGGTTGTATGCAGTATAATTTTGGTTCCTTGCTGCAAAGGTGTTTGTGTGGCAAAGAGGGATAAGGCACTCATCTTATGTTCTGAAGGTTCATTGGAGTGAGAGTTCAAGTCCCGATCTGTGTAAACATATCACATGTGAACCATTATTTTCTAGTGTGTATGTCAGAGACTGATTTTCCTCATTTCAACTACGTGTCCCTCCTTCTTTGTCTTTTTCTCTTTTCTGTATTTTTCTTTTTAATTTTTTAGGGGGGGGCAATGTTTGTGTGATGCACTGCTTGTCGCAATCACACAAACATAAATGCCGGGTTGGGCTGTGCTTATCTCATTTGTGTGAATTACGGCAATGCACAAACTGGACAACTGGACCAACCAGGAAGCAGACAGGACCTAGCCAGCCAACAATAGAAACCAGGTACATTCAATTAATTCTTCTGGACACTGTGCAAACCCACGAAGCGGTGTTGGATGGCAGTTAACAGACACCTTAAGAATTATTAGTGGGGGCATAGCCAAGATGTGCTCTGAACAGCAGCAGTCATTTTCAACTCTGTCAGTTTAATATTTGTATGACACGATTTTATGGACAAAAATTATCCTAAAATTAATATTTTTTCATTATTAGGTTCTCTTAACCAGAATCTAGGATTATATATAAAAATTCTCAAGAAATTTTGATTTTTTTTTCCTATCAAAAATACACTGGATAAGTCTATCCTCACAAATCTTCAGAATGAGCTTTGCCAAAACTATTCATCAAGAAACATTCCTCAAAAAGGAACTTCAGTCTCTACTATCTAATATCCAGGATCTGTCATTAAAAATTGATAAAATGGACTTAAAATTAGATAACTTCAAGGAGACGTGTTCCAAACAAATGGAAATTATACACGAAGACCACCAACAATATAAAACACAAATACCTGGAATTTAACTTTTTTTCAATTATATTGACTACAGGCTGCAAGAAGGAGAAAATAACATAGAATTTCTACTAAAACAAAATACATTACTTCAGTTAAAAGTGGATGCCCTAGATAACTAGTCATGCAGAAACAACATCAGAATTTTTGGATTACCTGATAATATAGAGGGCAGCAACTTCATAAACCTTCTAACGTCTTGGCTACATGAAGTCCTGGATCTCCCCGAAGCATTATCTTATGGGATCAAAAGGGCGCACAGATCTTTAGTATCATCTTAAAACAAGTAAGAACAATTCTTCTAAATCTGTAATTGTGAGATTTCTATCCTCACATGACAAAGAAATTATCCTAAAAACTGTATGGGCTAAAGTCCCTTTTAAAATAAAGGAAAAATACAATTAATTTTGACAATGATTATTCACCATTAATTATTGCTAAAAGAAAACTTTTTCTGCCCTTAATAAAAGAATTTAAAAAAGTCAAATAAAAACTCATCTGTTGTTTCCAGTTTCTCATTTATTAGAACAAACAAACTTCTTGACAAACTAGAAGAAATGGAATGGGCTAGTGCAAGCTTAAAAAGAATAGCAGAAAATGGTGCATGGAAAACCTCTGAAAAGAAAAAAAAAGTTGAAGAAATGAACAATCATCTGTTTTTTTTTTTTTTTTTTTTTTTTACATAACTTGGCTCTTTAATTGCTTAAACCAAGTAATAAATGCTCTATTGACTACTTCTTTATATCATGAACTCAAGGACTTGGGCACAGGTGAGCAATTAGTGTTCTATTGGTGTTTAAAATAAACATTGCTTTATATCCAAAAAAAAGTTTACATAGTAAAATGTTAAAATATTGGGTGATATATTGCTAATCAGGGGTGAATGTTTGAAGCTTTGTTGTATAGTGTGTTATTTTATCTGGATTTCTATGTGGGAAAATGTTAACGCTTCTGCTTCACCACTTGAAAAGTGGGGGGGGGGCTTTGTGTGTGTGGAAGATGTTGTTTAGTACAGTGGCTCATTTTGGTGTATTGGATTTTTGCTTCATTGATGAATGTATGTACTTAATTGGAGTGATGCAAAGTTTTTGTCAGTATGGCAAGGCAACTTGTTGATATGCGAGTTATTGGGGTTTGAACACAAAGTCTTTCCTCAAAATCATAGCAAAAGCACAAGTCATATACAAGCTCAAAACACTTAAAGCACTTACAAGTTTCCCGCTTTGACTCATATATTTTCTTTTTTTTTCACTTTGAGCTCATGGGTCCTTGTCTTTAGCCATTAAGTAAATCTAATGCTTTCCAATGCATCATTACACTGTGACAGCACGTAATACAAACTCTGAACTCCCACCCAACTTTGCAAAAGCAGGATGGAACATTGAAATGCTAGTGAATCCTTGAATGGACTCAGAGCCTTTTAAAAGGCTCTAATCTTTACTATTTTCAGAATTAATAGTTTCTGATCTTCAACAAAGATAATCTATTACAAGAATAGGCAATTTTGTATGTATGGTTTCAAAAAACTAAAAATAATAACAAAATATTCTGAATATTTTAAAAAGTGCCACAGTTTATTTTACTGTCATATGTATGCATGTTTCATTCTGATAAAACAAAAACCTGTAGTTAAGTGCTACTACGTTTTGTGGTACATCATGCAGTTTTTACCAGTTCTACCAGTGTTATGTGTAGTTTGGATTCTGTAAAAGTTCCAAATTAAATGGAATAATGATTCTTTATTATTTGGTGGTGCTTGAACTGTTCTGGGTCATCTCAAATGCTCTATCCTAATGATATTTAATGGATAATTTCTACCTTGGCTTCTATTTATACTTCAATTGAGTTTGCCATGTTTACTTTAGTGGTGAATTTAGGTTTTCCAATTAAATTCTTTGCATATTATTCTTTCTTGTACTCAGACATATTCTGCAAAATGTTGATATTATTAATAAAGTTAAATATTTGAATGCCCTTAAACATTTGTATCATTCCTTCACACCCATCATTTCTCAAAGTACATTGTATACGTCTTTATTTATTCATTTAGTTTCTTGTGGCTTTTGAAGCAGCTCTTGCATTATTTTCTATCCTTTTTTTACATTTTGCCTGGTATGCATTTAGATATGTTTAATCACAGTTAATGAGCAGATTCTTTATTACTTCATAGTAAACCATTAAATACTACTAATACAGATATTTGGTTGTACATTATGGATACATACATAAGCTTAATAAAACTTAACAACAATAATAAAGATTGCATCTAATAATATAATAGCCTATTAAATATGTTTGGGTATACAATATTACAACATGTCATATAGAATCTCAGCTTGCACGGCATAATATTGGTTTCTTTAACTTAAATCTTAATTGTGGGTCATAGCATATCTATTTATCAGTTAAATCAAAAAAATAATGATATTTAATGCAAGATATGTAAAAATTTCACATAAATAAATATTTGTTTTCCTATACATGCATTATCTGTTCTATAGTAACAATATTCATCTTTTACTATTATGCTTGTATATAATTAAAGCACATCTTTTATGTTTGTTCATGATCCCTACCACATTAGACATAATATAATAAGCTATATTTCCTAATTTGACATCATTATGGTAGATTCAGTTAAATGCAAGTATAGTACCCAAACTCTATAGTCTCTCGAAGCTACAGGTGCTATTTAATAATTTATCATTGGTTCACAACTGTTATTGAATTTGCAGTGGCTATTAAAATATTTTATTATACTGTTTATATAACTTAGTCAATTTGTTTAACTTTAGGAATAAATGAATCAATATACAAAATCTTTATTACCGTTATCTAAATGTTTAGTTGGTAAATAAGTTAGATAATTATACACAAACTAAATATTATGTGACAGTTTAGAGGATTATAAAAGTGATGAGAATTTCTATTGCATGTATATAAAAATACTCACTGATGATATTTAAATTGGCAGCAGCTGATTAGTTATTGCTGCTAGGTTGATGGTTAATTTGAATGGTTTCTGCTACTCAAATTAGGAGTTTTTAATTCCAGAAAGGATGTGGGTAAAGTTAAACTTTTACATCTATATACTTATAGGTTTTTCAATCCTTACAGATTTTCATTATATCAATATGTTTTAAAATAGTATTATTTGATCATCATTTGATTCTTTATTTACTATCAGCTGTCTGGTATATGAAAGTATTCCTCATGAGTCTTTAAACATATAAAATATTAATGTTCAGCTTATATCCTAACAATATAAATAATTATATATGCTTCTTTTAAAAGGCATTTCAATTAACATTAATGGTCTAAATAATCCTTGTAAGAGGGGAAGCATATTCAGATATCTCAAATTACATAAATCGCATATATTTTTTTTACAAGAAACACACTTAATACCTAATAATATAACTAAACATAATACTAAATCTTATACAGTAATATCCAGTTCAGAGCTCTATCAAAAGAAAAGAGGAGTAGCCATTCTATGGAGCAAAACTACACCCTTTCCTAAAATATTAGAGGTAAATAAGGATGATAAAGGAATGTTTTGTTCTGTTAAAATAGAGATAAATGAGGAAATATTTACACATAAATATCTATTGGCTACAAGGTATCTGAATGAATACAGCCAAACAACATCTAAACCAGATTGTCAACAGGTAATATTATAATTGCGGAGGATTTTAATTGTATGTTAAATGATGAAGACACTAACACTAGATGTAAAAGAAGGATTTCAGCCTCAGCTAAATTGCTGAAAGATTTTATTGACTTATATCTCTTAAAAGATATAAATAATTTTGCTAAACCTAATTCATTACTTTACACTTTTTTCTCATAGACATAACATTCATTCCAGAATAGATAAAGTTCTTATATCTAACAAATTAACTAATAGTTTGTCAAAAACAAAGGTTATATCCTGCCCCTTATCAGATCACAATTCAATAACTTTTGAGTTAATAATCAAAGCAACTCATAAATTTCAGATTAAAAGAATTCCTGCATACATCACAAAACTAAAAGACTTTAAAGACTTTCTATTATGAGAAATTCAAGACTTTATTACTTTATATAATGCAAAAGACTTGTCTGAAATATATATATATATGGGGGGTCTACTACAGTAAACCGACAGCACACAATGCCGACACCACAAGAACGAAACCGCAAAAACACGAAAGTTCACATGCCCGACAAACCACAATCCCGGCAGTTAACAAAAGCAAAAGTTCGCTGTTCCACACAACATACACAACACAAGCACACCAACAACCTAAAAACCTACACTACACCTTACACACAACTATCTATGCACTAACCTTAACCCAAACCCTAACCCTAAGGTCCGTCACTATCGCACACTTACCTTACCCGCACCCTAATCCTAACTCACTTAATCCACCCCTAACCCGCAAGTCCCTCACTACCAAACACTTACCTTACTCACACCCTAACCCTAAGTCCCTCACTATCACACACTTGCCTTTCACGCACCCTAACCCTAAATCCCTCACTATCGCACACACACCTTACCCGCACCCTAACCCTAAATCCCTCACTATTGCATACTTATCTTACATGCACCCTAACCCTAAATCTCTCACTATCACACACACCTTACACGCACCCTAACCCTAAATCTCTCACAATCGCACACTTAACGAGTCACGCTCACACGTTTCCCATGTCGGTGTTTTCACTGTCAGGATTACAAGTTGTCAGTTATCTGCTCCATCAGTCTTCTGGCATTGGTGATTGTCGATCTTCCGAGCTTTCGGTCTAACATAGGGAACCCATATATGGGATGCTCTAAAAGTATATCTATATGGGAGAATTCTCACTTGTTTCAACAATAAAAAGAAATCTTGGGATAATAAACTACATGGCATACAGTCCAAATTAGATAACTTAAAACTTAGCATTAAATATGTCAAAAATAGACAAGAAAAAGAAAAAGAAATCACTACACTAAAAAATAAGTACTTGGAGATTTTAAATCATAAAACAAAATGATCAGTTTAGAAAACTTTCAGCTTATAAACTTTACTACCAATCCCAGATCTTTAAACATTTTGGCAAACAAAGCCAAACAACTCAATAAATTCAACCATATAAAATAGATTTTCTCTCCAAAAAAGAGAAAAAAAGGTCTCTGACCTACAGAGTATTTTAACAGGATTTAGAGAATTTTTTCTTAACTTCAATCAGAAACCTCAGATAGTAGATTCAAAAGAAGAAATCAAAACTTTCATTAACAAATACACTAAAATAGATTATCAGAAAAACAAATAACAACTATTTATTTATTTATTTATTTAATATTTGTTAACCGGGAAAGTCCGACTTGGAACAAAGCCAAATTTCAGTGGAGGCCCAGGGAGGAATGCTCCAGACACATGTCTTTATAACATGGGAGGAAACCGGAGCACCCGGAGGAAACCCGCAAGAACACAGGGAGGACATGCAGACTATACTACTATACAATACACAAACTAGAGATAAACTTATTTCCATTATGGATCTTCAAAGACAAGTTAATAAACTTAAACTAAATAAAGTTCACAGTAATGATGGTATTATCCCCCAAATATATAAAATTCTTCCTAAAACAGCTTTAAATCTACTTCACAAAGTTTTAAATATTTCACAAAACACATTTACTACACCACCACCATGGAAATACACTTTCATATCACCTATAATAAAAACAGATAAGGATCCCACAAAATGTTCATCTTATAGGCCAATTTCTTTATTGAACATTGATTATAACATTTTTATATCCATATATGCAGATACGTTGAAAGTATTCCATCCATCTTTAGTAGATGAAGATCAAACAGGATTGATTGTAAATAGAAACACCTATGATAACATACAACAAATAATTACCTTGGTAGAATCTGCAAAAAACTTAAATAATAGTCTAACATTAATGAACTTAGATATGAATTGTGCCTTCATCTCGGTTAACTGGGATTATTTATTTATACTTATGGAAGAGTTAAAATTTTCTAAAAATGTTATAAACCTTGTTACACACTTATATAAAGATAGTCAAGCATATATTAAAATTGCACTAGTATTTCACAAAAAAAATTCCAGT
Organism: Protopterus annectens; assembly: GCF_019279795.1. Taxonomy (NCBI): domain Eukaryota; kingdom Metazoa; phylum Chordata; order Ceratodontiformes; family Protopteridae; genus Protopterus; species Protopterus annectens. The sequence goes on along the minus strand of NC_056726.1, from coordinate 1,777,861,064 downwards.
AACAAAAGGAACTAAGCAAGGCTGCCCTCTATCCCCACTATTATTCATATTAATAATATAACCATGGACCAAATTAATAAGAGGGGATAAAGAAATTAAAGACTTTATATTAAATTCCAATGACTTCTAAAATACAGCTATTTGCAGATGATATTCTCATAACTGTGGAAGAAAATAAATCTTCAATATCAGCAGTTTTTAAGAGAATGAAAATTTTTCAAAGCAAATCTGGATTATCCTTCAACAACAAAACAAAAATTCTACCTATTTATCCAAGTAACTATAGTTTAAACAACAAACATATAAAAAATGAAGCACAAACAAATCAATTAGTATACTTGGGAATAGTAATTACAAATAACCTAAAATATATTATTCAGTTAAATTATAGTAATTGTCTAGCTACACTAGAAGATCTTATAGATAAATGGAATAAATTACCTTTTAACAATGAAGAAAAGCCTACTATTATAAAAATTATTTTACTTCCCAAGATACTTTATATTATACAATCAATATCTTTAACCCCTCCGAAATCTATAATTAAAAAAAAATAATTCAATGACTTTAAAATTTCTATGGCTTCCTAATAAGCCGAGAATAGCCTTAACTTTTCATATAAAAGACTGGGCTAATGGAGGTCTATCCCAACATAGAACTATATTCAATTTCCTTGGTAACTAAATCTATAACTCTTCTTATTGATAATGAATACACTGTAAAATGGAAAAGACTCTTAGAAATACTATCTTGTGACACATATAGTATTATTAATTTTCAAAACAGATCAATAGTAAATAACTCATTTCATTGGATATTAAAAGATTATTTTTCAATACAAGCTTCTTTAAAACATAAATCTAACTATATGTTACTCCTTTTTAAAACATTTAGAAATTATATTTATATATATATATATATATATATAGATATATATATATATATATATATATATATATATATATATTTATATATATACATCTTATAAATCATGTTTTTTCTTCTTTCCCCATAGCTTTTATACAAGATCTCATGATTTCATTTGACTACACAAAAATGTCACTTTTCAAAGAGAAAGATTTAACACATTGGTCCCAATTAATGATAAATAATGAATTGAAATATTTTGATTATTTAAAAGCTGAATTTGATATAGATACAAACTCCTGGTTAGTCTTACAAGAACGTAGGAAATTTCCTTTAAGCAAATTTGATTTAATTTCGCCGGTAAGAGTACAATCAATACCTAAATTTTTACACTATTTAACTTCATCTATTTAACACAAAACTCCTATCAAAACAATCACAAATATATAAAATAATTATAAATGATTCAGATATTTATCCCGAGAATTATTGGAATTATTTTTCTACAATTAACAGTTATCCTCCTAATGACCAAGATAAAGAAACCATATTAAAATCAGCTAACAAAACCACAACATCAATCAAATGCATCAATTATATACATGGAAATTTAGCACAGACCCTTTTTAACTCCACACATATTGAGTAAATTTAATAAAAATAATAAAATATGTTAAAGATGTAAGAATATAGTAAAAGCAGATTGGTCTCATATGTTCTTTGATTGTACACTCTTAAAGAAATATTGGGAAGACATTAATATATTTTTACAAGGCTTATTTTCAGATAATTTCAACCTATCCAAATATATGATATTATTTAATACACCAGTACATAATTGTATTAAAAAATACCCTTTCATTTGATCTGTACTGACTGTTGCCAGGAAAATCATAAAAAGAAATTGGAAATCGGATATTGCTCCCTCTGTTCAAGAATTTAAATCCCTTCTTACTGATGTTTGCAATTTGGAACTATTGACCATTAAGTCTAGATCTATTAGGAATATTTCTAAATATAATATGTGGAAAAAGTTATATGAATTGATAGAAAATCTTTCAGTCTCTTGATATATATTAACTTTAATACATTTGTGAACCTCTTTGTAAATAGTTTATTGATGTTTATCTGATATAGTTTGTTTTATATATTCAACCAGAATTTTTTGTGAATATCTTATGTAAATTCTTGTCTTTATTTGAAAATTCAATAAAATTGTTTTAAAAAAAAGAATGATTAGTAAATTAGTCCTCTGGCAGCAGGTGTAAGTGTAGGACTGCAGTACATATGGTCATGGGTTCTAGTACAAGATGTGCAACCTTTTTTTTACTGTTGTGACATTGCAGTTTATAGCAATGAACTGAAATACAGACAAGTGTTATTGCAATTTTCTTGTGGTAGCAGGTCTAAGTGTAGGACTGCCATACACACGGTCCTGGGTTCTAATACAGGATGTTCCATACATTTTTACAGTTGTTTCACTTCCCATTATATGCACTCTCACTTATAACACTTTAGATAGTAGAGCTAATATTAAATATATGCATGAGGGATAAGACACTATTATTGTGTTATCAGATGTATGACTGAGGGTATACTGTGTACTATCTTTCTGTAAGTATAATTCTGCTATCTGGACATGCATGGGCTTCACAACTACCTAAGACACATACACAACTGGCTCTATACCCAATAACCTTGTCAGGTCACACACATACATGTGTAACAGCTCATACTGTCATCTGTATTTATGTATGATTCCTATGTCTGAGCAGCACTTCTGTGGCAAAGATGGAAAATCAATGCTGTGGAAGAAAATGTTTTGTCCCTTATGCCTAGGTTTGAATTGCAAAGTGTAAAAATCAATTTTCTCAGGGTATAAAGGTAAAAACAAATGTGTCAGGTCATTACATTTACACCCCCAGTGCATGTCTACAAAACTAACTCACCTAACAGTTACCTTACAATTTCCAGGCTACATCAGTAGACAACAGTCAATCTAAGGCCAAGTGTCAGATTAACCTTACAATTGCAATTATGTCATTCATCGCTGCTTGGCACTCCTGCTGTCCACTTACCATCATGCAAACATGTTGCTCAGCTCCAGTAAATAAGATAACTAGAAATGGCAGGAAAGCATCAGTCTCCATTGCTCTAGTTCTCCTGGTAGACATAGCTGGTGTTAATGGGGAAGGTGCCAGGTTAAGGGCTCAGAGGTGGGGTGTCCAGGATACTTACTGGACTCTTGGTAAAGCACAACAGCCAAAAGCTTCTGCAGGGGGACTATTCTGGCTCCCAATACTAGTATGAAGCATGGAATAGTTTAGCCAAGTCTCTGTCCAGTGCCACTGGTATCATGTACACTGGAGACCAATGTAGGCATTATTTTAATGATCTACAGAGGAGAAAGAAGGATACTCTCAATCTTTGGTTGGAGGAATTTAGGACTTTGGACATCTCACAGCTGTGTAAGTATCAACTAAAGAGAGCACTTATAAGACTTAGAAAGCATAATATAGGCATGACTGATATGAATAATGGTCTTCTGCTATTTTCTGTTCTTTCCCTAGCTGCCAGGAAAGGGAGTTCAATGCCTGGACCCATGAGGCTAGACTGGAGAGACTGAGAGATTCAAGTGATATGTAAGCAGTAGAAGAGAAGTGTTACTTCAGCATTAAAAGTTAAGATAGCTTTTTGGTATTTTATAGAGTTGAATCAAATTAAGCATATCCCAACTGTAAAAGGAAGCATGCATGCATGCATTAGTCTGTAGCATAAATCAATTGTAAGAGTCCAATATTAGACTTTAGTCATAGGTTGTAGGTTCAAATACCACAATTCAGAAGTATACAATACTGTTATTTCTTCAATAATATGTACATTAAATTAAAAACTCTATACCAGTGGCACAAATGCTCTGCTGTAAATTGTAATCTGTATAACTGAAACATTCATATGTGCAATATATGCACATTTTAAGGATTATTTTCAGCAATCTGTAGTATAGTGTGTATCTGTTAGAAGGTATATTTAAATGTAAAACTTAAGATAATATGATGGTACTTATTTTATCTCTTTTTTCTCTTGTCCCAACCCTTATTTCTCTTTTTTATTTTCTTTATTTTTATTTTAAAAATAATTTTTTAAATTTTATTTTTTTATTTTTATTATGTGTCTTCAAAATGTGTCCATATCATCCATGTGTACCACATCACTACATGCTCCACAGCATAGCGAGGTAGGCCAACCCCAGTGGATCAGCCTGCTCTCATTCCACCGGCTCCAGTACCTATGCCCAGCATGTCTGGGAACCAACCTGGCAGCACTGCCTCTGTTGCCCCTGCACTACCTGTGCCCTTGGATAGTCCTGCCTTGGTAGCTGGTCCAGTGGTACCCTCTGAGAGCAGTGGTGGAGGTGGTGATTTCATCACATGCAGTGATTTGCTAGGGATGGTGCATAGGGTTGTGCACCACAACATTGGTGCATGCCTATGTCGGATAGAGAGACTGCTCACCCTCATGTTCTGTAGGAGGAAGAGGAGGAGACATCAAGCACTCCAGCCACCAGTGGAGTAAGGTGACAGTGATGGAAGTCCAGTGGGACAGGACTCAATTCTCACTGTCTCCAAGCTTGATGACCATAGGCCTAGGTTGTCCCCACCCTCATCCCAATCATGGTATCCCCCAATCTTTTGTGTTCATCACCACCCCTGTCTCCTGTCTTGTTTGTCTTGTCTGTCTGCAATTGCTTCCTCACCTACCCAGCTTACCTGACCCAGACATACCTATGTCCCTTACCCAACTATCCTCTCTCTCTCAAATAAAAAATACATGGGCAGCTGCCAGCAAAAAAAAAAAAAAAAAAAAAAAATGGTTCCATACATAGTTGTCCATTTTGCAAATGTGTCTTCTTGACACACTAGCCTCAGTCCAACTAGCTATACAACATGATTGCATTGTGGTCACCCTTCTTTGTGGAGGTGACAGTCCAAATTCAGTTAATATTCTGCACATATTTTCAGTTTACACAGTTACAGAAATGGATAGCTATGGTGCTTTCCAAACTCCCTCTTGCACATTCCTGTACTGCTTTCCCTTTGTTCTTCCCCCCGCTTACTCCCCATTTCATCACTTTCCTAGCTACCAATTTTAGCAACTTTAATCTGGTCAAAAAATAGAATCACACACAATGCACATAAGTAGTAGAAAAAGCAATGGATCCCTTCACTTTTTGGGCTCCATGTTTGCATGGAGGTGTGCATCACATACCAACACAGTAACGGTGAGCGATGCAAAATGCTGTGGTTACCCTGTGCAATGCTGCTTAATCCCACTAGGCTATGCCAACACACAGCAACACATGTACTATAAAGAATTCATGTCCTTGCCTTAACAATGTTTATTTAAAAGTATTTCATGCACCTGGATTCAAACCCAGTATCATCTGGGCCCAAAATGAAATGTATCAGTGCATTAACACATGCTGCCACAGAGTCAGTTACACAGCAGGTGTGTTTCACAGAGTCAAGAGTAACTGCCAGACTTTTCTCAATGAGGCTTTTATTTGTGCACTGCTTAATATGTGCAAACAGGGAAAGAATTGAAAATGTGTATCTCGCATGTGCATACACTTTGCCAGTCGTTGGGCAAACCTGCTGCTCACCTCACTATAGAAAAGTAAATATTATTATGTATTACCACTTTTTATTGCCTATGATATGAAATTACATGTTAAAACATAACAAATTGAAGGTCCTATCTACCAATATGTCAGGTATTTGCAATACAGCCATGTGTTTCCTCCCCTAAGCACTGCAACCCTGGTATCTCAGTACTTTTTCCACACATATATGACCTACACTACAGAAAGTAATATCAAATGTTGTGTGATATGCAATGCTCATCAATCTGGTAACATGCAGAACTAGAACTATTGCCCATACGCCTAAAAATCCTTATCTGCAAGGCTAGGGAAGGAATCAGCATGGAACGTATCCACAGGGACATAGTTGGCCTTCAACACACTTGACCAAACCCATTTTGTTTTTGTCAAGGGTAGTTCTTGTTTATTAAACCTAATGGACTTCTTTGATACTGACCCCAAAGACCTGAATGAGGTATAATAGGACATACTGCTTATGTTGAGTTATCCAAGGCCTTTGACAGAATCCTGCATTCACATCTCATAGTAAAAATCTCCCATCTGGGAATTAAACCATACATCACTAGATGGACAGCCAACTGGTTCACTGACAGAACACACACACTGTCAAAGTTGGGGACTGCACTTCCACCACTAGCCCACTTAACAGTGGAATACCACATCGATCTGTCCTGGGCCCTCAACTGTTTGGAATCGATTTTGCTGAAGCCTAGGCAACAGTAAATGGCCTATGGCTTACCAGGTTTGCAAATGATTGTTAACTGGATGCACTCATATAGAGTCCCTCAACAATGGTAGCATATTACAGAAGGGGCTGACACAGACAAATGATTGGTGACAAACCTAGCCTGTGACATAAACAGAATATGCTGGGGAGACAGATATACCGCCCAGTGAGTGACACTCCTTTGTAATAGTCTCCCACTGCATGTGAAGCAGTGTTCTTCAATGACCCTGTTGAACTGAATGGGTGATTGTAAAGTCATCCCTGGGGTGGCACCTATGTCCCTCATGGACAGGGCCAGTCTGTGCTGTTCACAAAATCCCTCTGCTAATAAAGACCATCTAACTATGCTCAATAAGGGTACTTGTATTTTTATAGAGTTAGGCTTGTAATAACCCTTGGGCCATTATGCTAGTAACTTAGTAATCTCCTATGAACCTGTAAAGCTATGAACCTATGCAGGCCTCCCAACATCTTCTCTCCCACGCGGTCTGCTAATGTTATCTACTATATATAAGTTGACCTTGTACCACTCTTGTAAAAGGCAGACTTGTACGTAAGGTACTGGTCAGTCTGTGTACTTAGATAGGTTGGGGTTCAGTTCTCACTGCAGTCAAGTGTGTGTGTATGTGTGTGTGTGTGTGTGTGTGTGTGTGTGTGTGTGTGTGTGTGTGTGTGTGTGTGTGTGTGTGTGTGTCTAGACAGAAGAGCAGAAGGGTGTATCCTATCGTTACCGCTCCAATGCCATTGAGTGGCAGTATTTTGATACTTGTACATGCCTACACCATCCATTTCATCCAGGCCTCCCAGCATTTTCTCTCCCACATGACCTGCTAATGTTATCTACTATAAGTTGACCTGCACTCTTGCAAAAGTCAGGCTTGTGCCATGGTGCTTGCATAAAGTAACGAGTTCTGTAGTTTGTGTACTTAGGTAGATATTCTCTTCTCACTACAGTCAAGTGTGTGTGTGTGTGTGTGTGTGTGTGTGTGTGTGTGTGTGTGTGTGTGTGTGTGTGTGTGTGTGTGTGTGTGCTCTTGCTTGACAATACAGAGAGCATTTTACATCAGCATGTGGGACACTGTTAGCATATTCTCCTCAATAGACACTGCTGATGTCATCAGCATTATCAGATTTGGGGATATGTAGTACTCCCACCAAGGCAGAAGTCACTTCATCCTATACAAGACAGATTGCAGTGACATGGCTTTCAATCTATCCACATACATCATGGCATGGTTTGTAGGCCCTGTTTTTTCTTGATGAGAAAGCCCTGTGGTATCTCCAGCTGTTGTGTGTGTCTGGTGAGGGACATGCAAAAGAGAGCATTATACTCTGTTAGTGTTCTGATGAGGTTTGAGTACAGGTCTGTCATACAATCCTAACATCTGAGCATGATGGCATGACTTATGATGTACACAACATAGGCTTTTGATACCAGTGTGGACAGTTGGTGCTCGAAGTTCAGCTTGCTATCTACAAGTGTTCCCAGTGCTTGCATCACTGGGTTTCAGCATAGTAGGACTATTGTCAATCTTGTGATTAACAAGGAATTCTACTTTTCAGATGGACAACATAAAAAAGACACATTGCTACATTTATTTGTAGATTCTGTGCCTTTTCACCAATCATTTGTCTGGGTTATCTCTTGTACACTTTTATCATCATTGGTAGATTCAATGATTGCACCCAATATACAAGAATCAGTGAACTTGGTAAGCTAAATGCCCTGTACATTTGCCCGAACTGTCAAGAAATAGAGTCCAAACAGTGAAGAGCCAAGCACAGATCCCTGGGGTTTTCCATTGGTGACAGCTCTACTGGTACAGGATGATTCACCAACTTTCACAATCTGTGTTCTGTCAGGTAACCAGTTGGTTACCCATCTAGTGATGTAAGGGTTAATCCCCAGCTGGGAGGGTTTCTCAATGATACCTGCATGGGAGATTGTGTCAAAACCCTAGGCCACATCACGATAGCAGTATGCACTGTCTTACCTTCATCCAGGCCTATCACATGGAATCAATGGCTGTGACATCACAGATCACCTATGGCATGACTCAGCACATATACCTTCCTAATACGGTTGAATACACACTTCAACACACCCTACACATAGGCTATGTTCCTGTAGAAGGATGTACATCAGCATGCATCCATCTGAGTTGGGGGACAGCACCTGATGCATGCATGTATAAGGACATCCAGTCTCTCCTCAACTGTGAGGTAAACCAACATGTCATCACAGACCTCTTCAAAATGGACACTAGTAATATTCCGGCTGTGTGCAACAGACCTGTCTCTGTTGTTAATGCTACATCATGTCTATTACATCAGTTAGAAGTCCTGAAAGAGGTCATCGAGGGCATGCATGATAACAACAGTATCACCTTGTGGAACTTGACCCGGTCAAGGCATTTGACACAAATTCACACTGAGGTATTCACTCATCACTGTCATATGTGATCATAAACAGCTATATCATCAAGTGGGTAGACCAGTGTATCATATACGTGGGATCTCACTATGTCCAGTGATCAGGTCCATACATTAGGATTGCATACTAGGCCCTTTCCTGTCCATTATTTAAGTGATGGACATCACAGATGACACAAATCCTGTGTCCAAACCACTGCCTAAAGGGCTACAGATTATGGGCAATCATTGACTCCAACTGTGATATTAGTATAATACAGACAGTATCAGCACATATTAAAGATTGCTGCCACAGCCATGACAACACCTGTAATGACAAGAAAACATGGGGGGAATTAAGTCAGGAAAACAAACACACACAATCCAAGTATAATGTGGACGTCATACCTTATAATCAGGCCAATAGGTATATGACCTGTGTCCTGGGTAGATGGTAAGTGGAACGTCCACCAGCATGTGGTCACAATGCTGACTACTCCATTGTATGTAACACAATTACTGAGTAAGTGAAGGACATCCACATCAAAGGCTAAAATACCTTCATACTTCCCAGCCTTCATGACACTAATAACGGAGTACAATGCACCATTCTTCATGTACCTCCCTACACAGCTTCCTGTGATGTGTAACTGAAGTGTAGCACCTTTGTTACAGTGAGCTTTCACACAGCTTATTGTCCATACCTCGGTATTCTTTTGTGACATATACATGACTGTCTAATGGTGCAAAGCACGAATAAAGTTGTTACACCAGAAACATGTGGGCTACCTGTTCTGCTGATGCACACACTACATACATAGGTGTTTGACATCTTTAATGGCATGGATATCATTCATGACAGCATGGATTGTGCTCTATATATATATATATATATATATATATATATATATATATATATATATATATATGGGTCTACCTGAGTTAGTCGAAACGCCAGAAGACCGACAAGCGAATCGTGAGGCCCAGAAGAGCAACAGTTCAGAAGACCGACGTGACGGATGAAAACACAGACGCCGAGGATGCCGACATGGGAAAAGGCTGTGTAAGTATGCGGTAGTGACGGACGTTTGGGTGCAAGTAAGGTAAGTGTGGATATTGACGGTGTGTGGGGATATGGGTGGGTTAAGTGAGTTAGGGTCAGTGTACGGGTTAGGAAAGTGTGCGGTAGTGATAGTGTTTGGGTTAGGGGCGGGTTAAGTGAGTTAGGGTTAGGGAGCGGGTCAGGTAAGTGTGCGGTAGTGATTGTGTTTGGGTTAGGGGCAGGTTAAGTGAGTTAGGGTTAGGGAGCGGGTCAGGTAAGTGTGCGGTAGTGATTGTGTTTGGGTTAGCGGCAGGTTAAGTGAGTTAGGGTTAGGGCGCGGGTTAGCTGAGTATGCGATAGTGACGGACCTTAGGGTTAGGGTTTGGGTTAGGGTTGTAGATAGTTGTGTATGTATGTGAGGTTTAGTGTGGGTTTGTAGGGATTTTGGTGTGCTTGTGTTGTGTGTGTGGTTTTTGGACAGGGAATGTGTTTTGTTTGTTGATTGTTGTGATTGTGGTGTGTGCAGTGTATGAGGTTTTGTGTTGTGTACTGTCGGTTATTTCGTTGTCGGGCATGTGGGGTTTCGTATTTTTGCACTGTCGGTTATGTGGTTTCGGTGATTGCGTTGTCGGTCTTCTGGCGTGTCGATTATGTCAGGTAGAACCATATATATAAATATATATATATATATATATATATATATATATATATATATATATATATATGTCATGCACACCAGTCATCTAGCCTGTATTGCTCATAATGTCACATACAGGCACAGACTGTCCATCCTAACACCTCCACCAGATGTGACAGTGCCAGGAGAATGTGCGTGGTTACCCTCATACAGTATGGTTGTATCATAATAGTTGTTCAGGTGTGTTTGTACAGAATCATCTCTTATCACTCTAAATTATGTCAGAGGCATGGAATTACTGGTGATATTCTTCTGATACTGTCCATGATTGCGGTTGGTTCTTTTCATGTTTTCCATGAGCCTATATCTGTGCCCCACTTGCTGGAGACCTCTGCTGAGATTACACTCATATTCAGGTAAATCAGTTTGCACAGCTTCACAATAGGCACCCTACCCTAATTGTATGCAGCATCTCTGATAGATGTCCTCTGCATTGTTTATGTAAGGGTGCTTATCTCACACAGGCATCTTCCACATTGTTGTCACCTTGTGTGACAGTCACATAATACACATTTTCATTGTGCAGTCCCTACTGTACCATATTGATATGTGATTGGTGTTACTGCTAAACCTGTCTTGCATTGACATGCCTTAATCTGCTGTACATTAGGTTGTTTCCCCTGTCCTCCCAGTGTTCATTCTTACAATTCATCTGTGTGTCCCTATTCAATAGACACACTTCCCCTGAGTGTTTATTTTACATGGCAGCCCATGTACCATTACAGATCTTTATACAGCTTCAATACAGAATGCCAGGAATGGGATCTCACAGTACTTTGCACTGTAGATACACTGTCCTTTACTGTGTTTGGCCATATACTTTACATTTACACCTCTCAACTGTCCAGATATACACAGGATGTCCAGATGTGTTACTTATCAAATTTGTGGCTTTCTGCCATATCACTGGGATGATCTCAGGACTGATGTGACTCATTATTACATACATTTGACTTCATACATCTCAACTGTCCAGATTTTTGTTTCATATCTTTGATCTTTTCCTGACAAAATTTAGTTTTTCTGGCAAATCATTGGCATGTCATTGCAGACTGAAGTCAAAAAATAATGACAGACATTTGAGTTTCAAACTTCATGCTCTTCAGAAAATTCATGCAAATGTAAAACCTACTTATTCTATCAACTTTCTAAGTCTGTAAGAGCAGTGTTAAAAATCTATCCCTATTTTTGGGCCTTTGTCATCGCATTATTTATGGCTTTGTTCAGATTTCTTGCTCTTGGAGATTGAGAGGTATGTTTAAGTTTCATACTTCAAATCCTTTAGAACATGCATTTCTATCACATTTCTACAAGAAATCTATGTTAAATATGTCCCTATTTCTGGGTCATTGCCCCTGCATTATGTTGGCCTTTGTGCAGATGAGATTGAGAGGCATCTGTGAGACCCTGGTGATCATTGTGGCATTCCACGTAAAACCATGGACCTTAAGTGCTCTGCTTTAAACAGTATTGCTATCCATGTTTGCTTACAGGGTTTCCTGGCTGGCAACACTGTTAGAGGTGTGAAGTTTACTCCTGACGTTACCCGAGTCTGATTAAGTAGTTGTTAGATTAATATGGGATTTCTTTTTACATGGGGTTATTAATGCAAGTATTAGTAGGTTGTTTTGAGCTAGTACATGCTCAATGTAGGCAGTTTTTGTAGTTAGCTGTTTATGGTTAAGGGCCAGGGTGAAGTGGAGCTAGTTATGGATGGAAAGTAAGTTATTATAATTTTTTTTAGGATAAGAAGAAAAGATGCAGGCAGTGGATTTGAAGGCAAGATGGCTTGCAAGAAGAGAGTATGCATTAGCATCAAGTGTGGCAGCAGATGGTGCACCACAAGAGAAGAGAGGCTACTTAATGCATTAGTGGAATGGGTTGGCTTGCACCAGAGTGTAAACAGATAACTTATAACCATATACAAAGTGACTGGACACCCAAAAATGGTGAAGATGACCATTGAGGGAAGTACCTAGGAGGTTGGTACAAAGAGGAAGGAACCTGAACCTGAAACTGAACCATCAGGTAATGTTCTGGAATTGTTTACTGGGATCTGAAGGAAGAAAATATGTTCTGGATTTTAATTATTTGAGGATTTTCTTTGCTAAGGTACAGAAGGACATATAGCTACAATGTTTATTTATTTAAAAGTTTTTCAAGTTATGCATAAGCAAAATTATTAAAAATTTAGGAATTTTTTGTGAATTCTATAATTCCCAGGCAGTAAAGCTCAGCCTCTTTGAAGATTCCCAGACATTTCCTTGTAACATATTCATGAATACAAGCTCAGAAGCTCTCCCAAATATAAAAATTCATATGTTAGAGGTGCATATGTTCATTTTTTTTGTCAAAAGACTTCGAGTTCAACATTTCGGCATAGGACTTTGCAGGGGGGCAAGGACTTAATAATGGCTAACTGTAATTAGGTAAAGGTAGCAATTGGGTTGGAAAAAAACCCAGGCATTCTTTATTTATATTTTAAAACTTATGAAAAAGGACCCACTTATTGCAAGCACTTCTAGCTTATTTTAAATCCCCAGAAGGGTTCAAGGGTGTGTTTCAAGGGGATCTGGTGTGGCATAAGAAATAAAAAAGGTATGGGGCAACTGGTGGCACAATGGTAAGGAAGTGGGGGTGGACAAACAAATTGTTGGGGTTTGTTGGGGAAGTCATGGACAATGGAAATAGAGTGTAGATGGACAATTGTAGAAGAACTAGCTTGTGGTTAATTCTTTTGGGGCAATTTTTTTTTTTTTTCTGTGCTTGCATTTTTTTAGCTACTCTTAGCTCAGACCATTTGGGCAAAAGTCAGTGTCCTTTAGAGTGTTGGGAAAGGAGAAAAGAAGCTCAGTACAAAATACACCCTGAATCAAGGAACTTCAAGTAGTGTCACAGCTGGTGCATTGGTCTTTGAGTTGCTAGAGGAGCAATTTCCTTTCATTGTTTTTCCCAAAGAAGATAGTAAGATTCTTTTAAGCCAAAAGTTTTAGACATGTTGCTGTCTAGTTATCCTAAACTTTTAGTGTATAGGTGTAGTAGTAGTAGCTAGCTAAGGGGGGAGCGGAGACGGGCACAGGCAGGCAGGTTGTGGAGGGGTGCAATCAGCTGATCCCAATTGCTCTTTAATGCAATACTGGCTTTTGACTGGCTTTTCATATCATTTGCCCGTCAAACCTCTGTGCCTTTTTCGGTGGTAATGGTAAACTGTAGAAACTGCTTGCTAGTCTAAAGTTTAAAAAAAAAAAAAAAACAAAAAAATTGAAAAATTCCACATTTATGATTTTGAGGTGACTTGGTGGTGGTGAGTAGCAAGGTGGTTTTTCACTGTGAAGATTTGCCGATAGTTCAGGTTTTGGTCCAAAGAATGTCCAAGTCTATGAGCTTTCAGTCATTGTTAAGACAACTCATATTGCAGAGTTTGAATTTTTCAGTCAGAGTTGTGCATGTCTCAGGTAAAACCAGCACTTTAGAGGATTGCCTCTCTCACTTACCAGTCACAAGATTCAGACAGCTGGCCCCACAAGTGCAAGAAATCCTTGTGCCACCTGTAGACTTTATCGGGATGACAGGGAAAGAGTAGCTGCTCGGCTGATCTCACATTTCTGGATAGCCAGTACAAAAAGGCATATGGTTCCTCAGTTGCCCATTTTCACCAGCTTTTCAAAGGGATGCCTCAAAGATTCAGAGTCTGGTCTTGCTTCATTATTTATTATTTTTGGTTTTACAGGTGTGTATGTAATAAGGCATTTAAGACTCTTCAGGCTCACCAGGCAGCTTTTAGTTTTTGGACAAAGATGTCAGATTTGCCTGATTTTATCAAAGATTGGTTGGTATCTAGATTGGTGTTAGGCTGAGGTAAGACACTGGGGCTTGTGGTGGATTCCCAGTGGCCCATTGTCAGAAGCTTGTTACTGGGTGTAATTGATGGTATTTACAAGTTAATGCCTAACTATTCCCTCTATGTCCTTTATGCTACATTAGTTACTTGGATGTATGGGGGTGATTAGGGTAGGTGAGCGTTTGCTTCATTTGACTTTGGACGATGTCTGTCTCCTTGGCAGTAGCATCTTCACTTGGCTCCATACAGCTAGGTTTGAACACTGGGCTATCTTCCAAAGCAGCAGAAGAGTTGGCAAAATAGCTTGTGAATATCAATTTTTACGTGTGAAAGAAATCAGAAGCTAAAGACTTTTTTTCATTTTATAATTCTGTTTATTAAATTTGGGAAAAGTGCATTTGTTTTACAAGTAAGCACCTCTAATTATAATAACCATGCTTTGTATAACATCAACATGTAAGTGACATTATGGCACAGATGTTTGCGAATAATAACATTTCAGACTGCAACATTTATTTTACAGTATATGTTGCTATAGGTAACAGCAGTGTTGTAGCAAATGTTTCTATGTGGGAAGAAAAGATATGTAAAATATCTGTTATAGGGATCATATGTCAGATATAAATAGGTGTGATAATAGTGATGCCTTGTCAAAGCACAGAATGCAGTATATCCTTCACAAGTTCTTATGTTTCATAATTTAACTATGTTAACAAAAAAGGAGAGAGAGAATGAATAGTTATTATAAAACAAAACGGCAAGGAAGACTATAGTGAAAGGAAGGCAAAGGTCTTAATGAAAGAATTACTTTAAAGGCAGTTCTCAAAAATGAAATGAGATACTTTAGAAAGATGTCAGTTAGCAACTAGGTTGTAGTTTGCTTAATGGCCACTAGATGGGTACAATTTATTAAATAACATAATTGTATTCCTGGCACAATAGCGTTATAATAATATGTATCAGTTTAATCTTTTATACTGTCATTAACTAATGAATATATTTTTAGTATTAATAATCAAAGGAAGTATTTAAAGTTTGATGGTTTCCTGTGTGTTTGTATGCCTGAATATACTCTTCTGTTTGTGTATGCATACTTAATTATTTAATTAGCTTTTATACATGATAAGCTGGTATTTTTAGTATGGAGTTTTGAAGAATGGGATTCAATAACTCCTACACTAAGTGTACACTCTTCTGAGTGAACAGACAGCACAAGCATAACTCACACATTCTTCCTCCTAATTTTAGTTTTCTTACTGATATTCTTGCAGCTTTAAATATTGACAGGGATTCATAAAGGTTACCACAAAGTGTAGACAACATGTACACTTAGTGTAATCTTTCTAAGTGACTAGAAAGTGCAAAAAACGTGATAAGAATGTCCTTGAATACATATTGTGTACGCTTAGTGTAGGCTTTATTGAATCTGGCCCATATTTTGTAATATATTTGTGACTTGATGATATGCCCAGGTGCTTAGAATGAGTATAAAACAAGTCAGTGCATAAAGCTGTTGTGGGATTAATTAAGATGTTTCTTTGTTTTCAGCTATGCATACGTTTTTATTAAAGTAAATGTATAAAATAACTACATCCTTATCTGGCAGTTTTAGGGTTTCCAAGGTTTCAACAAATATAACTCCTTTATCCAGTGTATTTCAATGTGTCAGTGATTCCTCATGTTTTATAATAAATGTGATGATCTATAAACTGAAAACAATATAAAACTAAGACAGAAGGTTACACTCTTCAGCAAACCATACTTCCTCTCATGGGTTATGAACTGTACAGGTTCAAAACTCCCTGAAGTGTTGTTTTGCTGAAAACAATTCCCATAGTTCTCAGGTGACTGCCAGTTACACAATTATGTTGTGTCTGTAAACTGCACTTGTCTTAGAGTTGGATATTTAATTCTTTAGTGGTGTTAGGGAGTGTTCAGGAAGAAAATGTACACTGATTTGAACAGTTTTCCCTTCAAAGAAGTACAGTTACCAAATAATTGTTCTCAGGAAACTGCAACACAATAAGATGTGGTTTACTGAATCAGAGATACTCCTGCAGAATCAGTTATTTTTTGAAAACTGTCTCAAGTTTAATGTGATGGAATTGGCAGTAATATGCTACAGTGAATGAGCATCTCACCTATACTATACTATAAGCTCTACAATTATATATTGTCTTTGTGGATCTAAGCATATCATGCAGAGAAAACTAGTATCCTTTTGTCAAAAGCAAGTTTTCCCCATGTATCATTACAAAGGAGAACGCTGCTTTATTAGAACCACTGTGACTATTTGCTTAATAAGTGCTTTTATTGGAAAAGTAACATCCCCTATTTTTTTTAGTTAAAACATATATTTTAATAATATATGGAAATTCATAAGTGTTCCTGGTACTGATTTTATATTTAGTGAATAAAATCCTGTTTAAAATGGCATACTAAAAGACACGAAATGGAGAAATATTACATCTGTTAACAGGACCACTCAGGTCACTGATACCAGAAGTAATACTTGTTAAAATATCTTTTAATAACCATTTGTAAGCATCTCTCAGTATGATATAATAATGATTTTGGTATTAGAATACAGTGCTTAATAGTAGATTTTATTTTCTCATTTTATTTATTTAGTTGTTTGTTTGTTTGTTTGTTTGTTTGTTAACCAGGTTGATAAACTATAAAGGCTCCTTTCCAGATATATCCTGGGCCATCTGGCAATGACATTACAAACTACGCGAATTTAGCCTCATTACATACATTACAAACTATACAGATTTAGTTTAATAACATAGAGAAGTAACTGACATCCATACATAACTTAAAATTGTTAAAAATATATAGTAATTATAATTTATAAACAGCTGAACTGAGAAGTAAAGCAATAATAAATATAAATTATGACTAGCTTGGCCATATCTCTGATTTAGGCAGACACTGAAACTTATCGGTGCCTGAACAGTGCATAAGGTCTCATTCTGAAAGAAATGATAAACATCAGGGGAAAATGACACAAAAATAATTTTCCTTTCCATGCACTCATTTCCTTACCACTGATGTGAAACCTCAGTTACTAATCTTGAGTTCCTGGGCAAGATTAATTTAAAAGATTTCTAGCTAGCGCAGTGGCATAGAGGAATGAAACTCCAGGCGACCAGGACTCATTTAGCAGCTCAGATTTCTGAGGCTTTGTGGCCATCCAGGGAGGAGGGCATTCATTGAAGACACTCCCTGAAGGGGGACATGGTCCATGGAGGGATGTAGCCCTCAGGCATGTCAAATGCAGGCGTGTCGGGGGAAATAAATGTAGGTCATAAGAAAAAAAAAATGCTTTCCAGCAGTAGAAGCAGTTGGCTGCATATCTCCTCAGGATGCTCGCTAAGAGAAGTCCAGGGAAAGAAAGAGGAGCAGGTAATTACAGAGATGGATGGAGCACTGAGATGGCCAGAATATATGAAGCAGGGGAGAAGGGGAAAAATAAAAAAAATATATATGTATATACTGTATGGAAAAACTATCAAACTGATTTTAGAGAAACTCAAACATGAAAGCTAGCATGCATTCTACATGGATGGGGAAGCAAGTTCAGTTCCTCTCAACAGTCCAGATTTTCACAGAATGCCTAGATTTTTGATTTGTAGTTTTGGTCTGTTCTTCACAAAATTTGTGATTTTCTGACAAATCATTGAGAAATTACATCAATAATAATGATATACACCTGAGTTTCAGACTTCATACCCTTCAAAAAATGTATGCTAATGCATAACCTGTAATTCTATCAAATTTCTTTGTTTTTAACAGCAATATTTAAAAATTGTTCCTATTTTTGGACTTTTCCCCCATTATTTTTGGCTTTGTCTAATGCTCAAAGTTACAAAATTTGAACATCATATGGCTGAAGACCAAATGATCAAAGTTTTAAAACTTCGAACATCAAATTAAAAAAAACAAAACAAAAAAAAAGTTTTCTTTTACGATTTTGCATGGGGGCAAGCCCCCCTGCATCCCCCACACCCCATGCTACTTAAATATACCAACTCCAAGATCGCACAACAGCGAGGAAAATTGTAAATGTCTGTTCCACACTGTACAGTGATCTCCATTCAGAACATTTGAAGTTTTAAAACTTCAGTCATCTGGTCATACCTCTTAACCATGCTGAATTCCTCGACATTTACCTGTTTTGTGGTCCAAATAATGCAATGCTATGAATTCTGATTGTCTCCCTTTATTCACAATTCTTTCCCGGCTTTTTCTTAAACTTTGTTACCTCTGCAATTTTCCCTTGATGTCATCGTATCCAGAGGCATGTGTGATGACGTCAGCATTGTGAGCGGACTACCAGCTTGTCAGAATTCGACTGAGGGCTTGAGGGGTGTGACTGGTTGACTCATTGGCTGTACTTTATTTATGTTTGGGCTTTGGGCAGCAGCGATGTGTTTAACAGTAGGCATGTGTCTCAGACTACAGGTGTGCACAGTGCACTACAGTATCTAAGCTAAAGGCAAGTGCAAATTGCTTCTTTCAAATTACAGAGCAGACAGAGACAGCAGAGTCAGTCAGTTAGTTTAGAGAGGGTTGGATCAGGACACGGAGACTGGACTACACAGGCTACAGCTCAGAGTCGAATGGACAGCGAGAGAGCAGCAACAGACCCAACATTGTTTTTGTTTTATTTTTAATTAGAGGTTTAACTTAGAGTTACAGTCAGTGACAGTCGGCAAGGCTACCCCATCCCCAAGCAAGCCGTTCATTTCAGACTACAATGCAGCAGGGCATCAGGCAGCAGCAGCAGCAGCAGGCAGACTCGGGTGAACAGATTTAATCTGTATGTAGAATAATTTATTTTGATGAAATACAATAATTTAATACATTCATAACATTCAGTAACTATTTACAGTAACAACCACGGATAAAACCAGTAATGTAAAGAAAACGAACACTGGCCTGTGAAACTGGATACAAAGTTTAATTAGTGCTTTTGTCTGTTGTTACACTTGACTTCTTCAGATTAAAACAGGAATCATTCATACATCACTTCCTTTTAAAGCCAGGCAAAGTCGCATGTCATTAAAGCAAAATGCACTTAAAAATCACTGTTGTTTTAGTTGTTATTATACATAACTAAATTTCACCTTATAAAATGCATTAAACCCATACTTCTTTATTTACATATTTCATATAGCCCATCAGACCCCATCCCAAAATTAAAATAAAGTACAATCCAAAATACATTTCCACAAAAATAAATCATGTACTAAAAATAAGCAAATGTTACTGTGTTGCCACAGAAATATACATGTGTGCCCCCCCCCCCAAAAATAAAGTTCAACTTTTAATTTTAAAGAGCTGGAGAGAGAAACTACATCATTCAGTTTGGGTGGGTTAGTGGCATCCACTTTAAGTTACCACATGAATTCTTTGAATTTTAGAAACAATTCCTTCGGTCCCCCCCTACTATCAGGTACTACTTGATCAACGGATACAAATTTAAACTTGTGATCAGGGTTCAAGCTAGTATGTACAGTCAATACATTCTTTTCATTACCCTTCCTGATGTCATACATATATTGGTAAATACGAACTTTAAATGCTTTCTTGGTCTTCCCTATATAAAAACTTTCACAGCCCTGACATAGGGCGATATATACAATGTGTGTACTGTTACAGTTCAACTTGAAATTTAGTTGGACCGTACCATACCTTGGAATAAAAACTTTTTCTGTTTCTAATACATTGGCACATTGGTTACAGTGTCCACATTTTAACATCTTACCTTTCTTATGGTATTTATTACCCTCTTTATTTCTTTCCAACCAATCTTTGACATGTGCATCTTTTTTGTATATGACACATGGTCTGTCACCAACATTTTTAAGGACCTCTTTGTCATTTTTAAATATAAACCAATTCTTTTTTAAAATATCTTTTATGTCATAAAACTGCAAGTTGTAGGTCAGAATAAAGACCCTGTTAAACTCGTTTGTGTTCCTTGACCCCACATCAACCTTTTTATTACTGCTGTTGTCCCTTTCCACTGAGCCTAACAGTGGAAAAAAGTGTCCTTTAACTCTCTTTTCTGTAACTTCACACAAAACCAGTTCAATGAAACTGTTGGGGTATCCCCTCCTTAGTAACATGCCCCTTAACCTTTCCCTTACTTCAATATACATTTCTGGGTCACTGACCATCCGTGCTAACTGCACACATTGGCCCTTAACTAAGGATCTGTTTTGAAAGTCAGGGTGCCCACTTTCAAAATGTAAGAGATTGTTAGAAAATGTGGGCTTTCTGTAAATGGTAGTAGTAAACTTCTTCAGTGAATCATCTTTGGTTATAAGGATGTCCAAAAAATTCATTCTATTACTGTCTTGTTCCATAGTAAAGCTCAAAAAAGAAGTGTTCCTATTTAGATATTCAAAAAACTGGTTCAGCTGTAACTCATTTCCTCCCCAAAAATAAGTATGTCTTCAAGAAATCTTCCATAACACAAACATTCTTTAAACCATTGGCAAGTAAACACTTGAGTCAGCTCCCACTGAGCAAGTACAATATTTGCAAACAGGGGAACAAAAGCCACCCCCATCACTACACCTGTAGTTTCTTAAAAATCTGATTCTCAGAAATAATAAAGTTGTTATTGAGCACTGTTTCCATAAGAGTCCTAAACATAAGTATTCTACTGTGGCTAAAGTTGGTTTGTTTACATAGAAAGTCATAGAACATATCAAGTCCTTCTTCATGCGGTATAATGTTAAACAAATCTTTAACGTCTATAGTTACCATAATCAGATTTTACCTATATAAATCTTGTTTTATTTTCTTTAAACAGTCACAGGAATCCTTCAATATATGTTTAAATTCTGATAAAATTGTGTTCAAGTGAAAATCAATAAACTTAGCTAAAGTGTTTGTTTTTGATGCCTTTGCATCTACAATAGGTTTCAAAGATGGGTTGCTGGTGCTTTTCTGTATTTTGGGGATTCCAAATATGGTTTGAACTTTAGGATATGTCTGAATTAAATAATTATATTCCTCCCTAGTTATTTGAAAATTTAATAATAAATCATTTAATATAACATCAACATTCTTGTATGGTATATGTAGCTCATTTAACGACACTTCTTCATAAGCATCACCATATAGAATCCCCAGCATCTTCTCAATATACATGCGTTGGTCCATTACCACCAGTCCCCCACCTTTATCGGGTTTCATAACCGATATAGATCTGTTTGTTGTTATACTGTGCAAAAGCTTTGTCTCTGCTTCTATTAAATTAAATGTTAGTCCTTTTTGTCTTTAATAACATTGACCTGATGTCATTACTACATACATCTTCAAATAGTTGAACTGTGGGGTGGGGTGGGGGTTAAACACACAGCTTCTTTTGCAGCTCCATCGGGGGTTAGATAGTTCATTACATTGAAAATAACAACTTAGATTTAATTTTCTTTTATACAATTTCATATCAAGTAGGCATCTGTCAATCTTGGCATTAGTTATAGCTACATAATTAATACCCTTTTCAAATAATGTTGCCCATTCATTAGTGACAGCCCGACTACTGTAATTGTATATACTAAAGTCTTTGTAGTCATTTTCAATAAGAGTACAAGCAACATCATCTGTGTTCCTAATGTAAACATCTTTTGTATTGTCATTATGATTCAAAACATTTACTGGTACATTATCCCTCCCCTACCCCCCCCCCCAAATACACAGTTCTCTGTCCATAATAATTGCCACCATTCCTGGTGTTGTTCCAGTCCCTGTTGGATACCTGTTGCCTCTGGTTTCAGATCCTCTCAGACCTCCTGAGGGGCTCCTCCAAAGAAACAGCTTCTTCTTCTTGTTCAGCACTTAAATTGTGAGAATTTTCAAAATGTATTTATTTATTTTATTTATTTGCAGTTGATTTACCAGGATAGTCCACTGGGCCAAAAGAACCCATTTTTAATGGAGTCCTGGGGAGAAAAGCTCCAAAAACAATTAGCAAGGTTACAATAAGGTATTTGGTTACAATTATACAATTACTATGGACTAGTAAAAAAATGAAGGAAACTTAGAAATACAGCAAACTAGTGAACAAATGTATACAAATATTACAATCTTGTATAGCTGAAAATAAAAAATTTACAAAATAGAAACTGAGAAGCTTTTACAACTTAGGGTAGGTTACACTTGAGGTATCTTTCATGCATTCAGGATGAATAGCTTAATACAAGCAAGAGAAAGATATATGAGCTGACAGAATTTTTACAATATGGAAATTGAGAAGCTTTTTCATCTTAGGGTATGTTACACTTAAGAGGTACCTTTCAAGTATTCAGAAAAAGTAGCTTAAAACAAGCAAGAGCAAGATCTATGAGTTTAGGAAAGTAAGTGGAAATTTCCATTATGAATAGGGGAGGAGAAGTGGAAATTCCCATTATGAATAGGGGAGGAGATTATGTGGGGTGGGAGCAGGAGCATTCCCACTGGGAAATTAGGTGTGATTGAAGGGATTTTTTGAATGAGAAGTGATTTGTGGCAGTACGAATGGATGGGGGTAAGGAGTTCCAGAGACGAGCAAGACTGTAGGATAAGAGATTTTTTCCAGGGGGACAAATTGGTTTATACAATTCAATTAGGCTTTGGTTGTTAGATCTTAGTATTCTATCAGGGAGGTGCATTTTAAAGGTAGAGGAAAGGGATGGGCAGAGGGAAGGATTGAAGATGAGCTTGTGTGCAAGTGTCAGTTGGACGTAGGTGAGGTGATTGGGTAGATCTAACCATTTTAGTTTGTGGAGAGCCGAACAGTGGTGTGAGAAGGACTTATGGGAGGTAGCAAACTTGGCAATTTTGTTATAGCAAGAGGAGGGTTGTGTTTTGAGTGAAAATTGTAGGTTAGTTAGGAGTGGGGCTCAATAGTGGAGGGAGGGGATGAGAAATGTGGTAGATAGAGTGAATTTGGTGGAGGGTGTAAGATAATGATTCTGTCGGTAGAGCATGCCACGTTTTTGGTGGTTTTTTATATTTAATTGAAGGTGGGAAATGAATTTAAGCTGACTGTCAATTTGGACCCCGAGTAAAAAGTAAAATTATGCACTTGCTCACCAGTTCCTATCCTGTTTGCATACAGTTCAGTCTTATTAGCTGTAAAAGCTTTAGGAAGTGGAAAAACAGTAACTGTTTCATATTCATTTTTGTCCCTTGCCAGTTTTTGGTCTTTTTCTCTCTCACAGCGATAATTTGCCTGTCCACATTGACAAACACTGTTTGGTATTCGCTTTGCTTAGCACTGAAACACAAGTTACTCAAAATACGTTCATTTAATCCATTAACTGTTTTTTTACACTGGCACAGCTTTCTTTCATTGTCCCTTACCAGTGCTTCCATTAGTTCGTACCCTTGGTGGTTGAACATGGAAACCAGCTCCTGGTCAAACCATTGGGGAACTTCCAGCAACCCAAACCCTTGGGTATTTTTCCCTCACCAAACACTCCCTTAAATATGCATTTTCCACGTGTAACTTTTTTAATTTGAATAGTTCACCCTCTAAAAGTTTAGGTTGTTGATCAAGAAAACAAACACTGGCCAGTGAAACTGGATACAAAGTTTAATTAGCGCTTTTGTCTGTTGTTGCACTTGACTTCTTCAGATTAAAACAGGAATTATTCGTACATTACTTCCTTTTAAAGCCAGGCAAAGTCACATGTATTAAAGCAAAATGCACCTAAAAATCACTGTTGTTTTAGTTGTTATTATGTTGTTGTTGTTGTTTGTCTTTCAGCTTTTCCCAGTAAGGGGTCACCACAGCGGAACTCTGGTCCAAATGATTGGCAGTAGATTTTTACGAAATGCCGAGGTGCCAGCTCGATGCCCAACCTTCAACGAAGGCACGCCCATTTACGCACGCATGTCTTTAGAATGCTACCCAACTGCAGGGGGGACATGCAGACTCCACACAGAAGGCACTCCCAAGTCCAGCCGAGAATCAAACGGGAGAACCTCTTGCTGTGAGGTAACAATGCTACTGCCGTACCACCGCGGCTATTAAACCATACTTCTTTATTTACATATTGCATATAGCCCATCAGCCCCCATCTCAAAATTAAAATAAAGTACAATCCAAAATACATTTCCACAAAAATAAATCATGTACTTAAAATATGCAAATGTTAATGTGTGGCCACAGAAATATATGTGAGCCCCCCAAAAAAAAATAAAGATCAGCTTTTTTCAACTATTTGAAAATGTATGTAGTAATGACATCAGGTCAATGTTATTAAAGACAAAAAGGACTAATACATTTAATTTAACAGAAGCAGAGACAAAGCTTTTGCACAGTATAACAGCAAACAGGGCTATAAGGGTTATGAAACCCAACAAAGGTAGGGGGCTGGTGGTAATGGACCAATGCATGTATATTGAGAAGATGTTGGGGATTCTATATGGTGATGCTTATGAAGAAGTGCCGTTAAATGAGCTACATATAGCATACAAAGATGTTAATGTTATATTAAATGATTTATTATTAAATTTTCAAATAACTAGGGAGGATTATAATCATTTAATTCAGACATATCCTAAAGTTCCAACCATATTTGGAATCCCCAAAATACAGAAAAGCACCAGCAACCCACCTTTGAGACCTACTGTAAATGCAAAGGCATCAAAAACAACCACTTTAGCTAAGTTTATTGATTTTCACTTGAACACAATTTTATCAGAATTTAAACATATATTGAAGGATTCCTGGGACCGTTTAAAGAAAATAAAACAAGATTTATATAGGCAAAAGCTGATTATGGTGACTATAGACGTTAAAGATTTGTTTAGCGTTATACCACATGAAGGACTTGATATGTTCTATGACTTTCTATGTAAACAAACCAACTTTAGCTACAGTAGAATACTTATGTTTAGGACCTTTATGGAAACAGTGCTCAATAACAACTTTATTATTTTTGAGAATCAGATTTTTAAGCAAACTACAGGTGTAGCGATGGGGGCGGCTTGCTCCCCCCTGTTTGCAAATATTGTACTTGCTCAATGGGAGCTGACTCAAGTGTTTACTTGCCAATGGTTTAAAGAATGTTTGCTTTATGGAAGATTTCTTGATGACATACTTATTTTTTGGGGAGGAAATGAGTTAGAGCTGAACCAGTTTTTTGAATATCTAAATAGGAACACTTCTCTTTTGAGCTTTACTATGGAACAACACAGTAATAGAATGATTTTTTTGGACATCCTTATAACCAAAAATGATTCACCACCATTAAAGCCCACATATTCTAATACTCTCTTACATTTTGAAAGTGGGCATCCTGACTTTCAAAAAAGATCCTTGAATTAAGGGCCAACGTGTGTGGTTAGCACGGATGGCCAGTGACCTAAAATGTATATTGAAGAAAGGGAAATGTTAAGGGGTATGTTACTAAGGAGGGGATACCCCAACAGTTTCATTGAACTGGTTTTGTGTGAAGTTACAGAAAAGAGAGTTAAAGGACACTTTTTTCCACTGTTAGGCTCATTTAAGGGACAACAGCAGTAATAAAAAGTAATAACAAGTAACACAAATGAGTTTAACAGGGCCTTTATTCTGACCTACAACTTGCAGTTTTATAACATAAAAGATATTTTAGAAAAGAATTGGTTTATATTTAAAAGTGACAAAGAGGTCCTTAAAAATGTTGGTGACAGACCACGTGTCATATACAAAAAAGATGCATGTGTCAAAGATTGGTTGGAAAGAAATAAAGAGGGGTATAAACACTATAAGAAAGGTAAGATGTTAAAATATCGACACTGTAACCAATGTGCCACTGTATTAGAAACAGAAAAAGTTTGCATTCCAAGGAATGGTATGGTTCAACTAAATTTCAAGTTGAACTGTAACAGTACACATGTTTTATATGTCGCCCTATGTCAAAGCTGTGAAAGTTTTTACATAGGGAAGACTAACAAAGCGTTTAAAGTTCGTATTTACCAACATATGTATGACATCAGGAAGGGTAGTGAAAAGAATGTATTGGCTGTACATACTATCTTGAACCCATTGGTCTTCATTAATTAGTTTAGATATGGGTATTTTCAATCTATTGACCATAATTGACATAAATAGTTTATAATCATTATTCAACAAAGAAATTGGTCTATATGAGTTGCAATGATTAGGGTCCTTATTCCCTTTCAATATAGGAGAAATTAGAGAATATCTCCAAGAAGGAGGAATGTTTGATAATGTTTGAACTTCAAGAAATGTTTTATGTAGGTGACAGGTTATAGAAGAAGGGAACAATCTATAAATTTTGATAATTAAGCTATCTATTCCAGGTGCTTTGTTAGACTTACTTCCTTTAATCCCATCTACAATTTCCTTTTGAGAAATAGTTTTTTTGTAGCTCTAACTTAAGTTCCTCAGAAATTATTGTTATGTTGGGAACTATATTATCTAAGTTCTCAAATTCATTTGTACTTATTTTATCTTTATGATGCTCTGCATAATGATAATTAAATGCCTCCAGAATGTCCCCTATGTCCGAGACTTTTTTTCCTTTTCCCTTCATGAAAGATACTATTAATGTTATTAATTTTTGATTGCATCTTAACTTTTATAGATAGGTTATGAAGATGCTTAGGAGAGGTAGCATAAGATTTTAATTTCAGTTTTTCCATAGCTAAATTAGTTTTATGGGATAATATTTCATTGTATTTCTTATTTGCTTCTTCTATGTTCTTCTTATTATCTGTAGCAATTAAGTTTTTATTAGATTTAAGATATAATATTTGATTTTGGAGTTGCTGTAACTCTGAGTCCCATTCTTTAATTTTATTTTTGTACCATCTAATGGTTTTACCATATAGATAGGCCTTAAGAGAATCCCAAACCATAATTGTGTTTGCTTCAGGTTTATAATTTCTAAGAAAAGCTGAAATTCAGAAGTTATCCAAGATTTAAAGTCATTAATTTTTGTGATATATGAAGGAATCCTTGAAGTAATAACTAACTGTTTGAATTTCAAGTGTATTGTTAACAACAGGGAATTATGATCTGAAAAGGGACATGGTTGTATTGAAAAATTCAAGATTTTAGAATAAAGATCTTGTGAGATATACATTTTATCTGTTCTAGTTTGGGTACCATGGCTATAGTCCTGGTGCGAGAATAGTAAGAATTTGGTCCCAAAGCATTAAAGGTATCTATTAATTTAAACATTTCTGTCCATTTGTTAACTGTTTGGCTGAGGACAATAATCTAGGAGATTTCCTATTGGTAGTTTCTGTAATATCTGTGATACAATTGAAATCACCTCCTAGTATAATATTACCTTTAGAAGTAGTTGTAATAAAGTCTAAGTGTTTCTTAGCTAGTCCAACCCTCATGCCCAGGAACCAGTATAAATTAACCAGGGTCCAAATTCTATTATTAAACTTAAGTATAACTAAGGCCATGAGTCCATCATTATCTACATGTTTGTAAATAATTTGGGGATTTAAGAAAGTCTTTTTCCATAGAATCGTTACTCCTCTGGTCTTATTTTTATAAGAAGATTGAGCAAGTATTGTGTATTCCTTAGGGTCCCACATAAATGTGTCATTTATTTTAAAGTGTGTCTCTTGGAGAAAAACTACTTGAACCTTGTTTAGTTTAAGATACCTTAGTAGGTTGGCTCTGTTATATGGGTTGTTTAAGCCATTAGTATTTAAGGATATCAAAGTTAAATCCACATCAGAATTCTTTAAAGATAAATAATAAAGGAACTTGTATTAATATAATCCTGTATACATAATAATCTTCCTGAATAGACAATAGAATATCAATTGCTGTATTTCTATTTATCTCAATCCAAATAACTTTTCCCATGAAAGATGAAAGTAAAACAATTGTGTCAGGCATTTCAAAACTAGAAAAACAGTTAAATAACAAAAAATGAGCATAGTTCACTCTGATATAAACTTTAATACACCCTATACATGGAATTAAATACATTCCTAGTCTAGCAAACAAAACTAAATCAGCTAGACTACCTATCCCAACCATCAACCTTTGTTGGTTCGAGCCCATGAAAACAAAAGTAAAAAATGGAGAATATATTATAAATTAAGAGAAAAATAGTAGTGATAAATAACTAATCAGATATTAATTCCAGTTAGAGATGAGTTACACACACTATTATTAGAAACATTAAACATTTATACAGTAATTATTCACTAAGGAAGCAAGAGCCATATTATATTATATAATATATATATATATATTTTTTGGTTTTAGAGTTTGTACTGTTAATTGTTGCTTATAGTTTTTCAAATCTCTGCTGAAACTGTTTCCCCACCTCCCCCTATTTTCTGCTGTGTCTTCAGTTGGTATAACTGTTTTTTACAGCTTGTGTTTTATCTAACTCAAGGATCACTTGTATACAATTAGACCTGTTAGTAACCATCTGCATTTCATTGCTGGAACCTGTGTTCTGAGAGACTGCTTTATCTATCTGGAAATATACAGAGCTGAGTATATTTTTTTGGTTTTAGAGTTTGTACTGTTAATTGTTGCTTATAGTTTTTCAGATCTCTGCTGAAACTGTTTTCCACACCTCCCCCTATTTTCTGCTGTGTCTTCAATTGGTATAACTGTTTTTTACAGCTTGTGTGTTATCTAACTCAAGGATCACTTGCATAAAATTAGACCTGTTAGTAACATTTCATTGCTGGAACCTGTGTTCTGAGAGACTGCTTTATCTATCTGGAAATATACAGAGCTGGGTATATTTTTTGGTTTTTGTGTTTGTACTGTTAATTGTATATAGTTTTACAGATCTCTGCTGAAACTGTTTTGTCCCATCCGCCCTCCCTATTTCTGGCTTGTAGTTTAAATTTGGTGGCTTTTGCAGTTGCCCGCCTCACTGTAGATTTGATCTGGGACACTCCCCCAGTCCCATCTCTTTAGCACATTCTACCTAATAAACTCCTTCTGCACTTGCTTTTAGTCCTTTTTAATTTCATTGCATTTTTTAAACTGTGTTTGGTCTAATATTGCTACATACTCAAGTGTGCTAGTTTGCACTGCATGTGAATTGTTTTTACTGCTGTTTTACCTAGTTTTCTGTAAAAAAAATTATGTAAGCCTGTTTCCTACCTTTTCTGTAACTAGTATTCCAGATACAGAATTGCTGTATCCAGGGCTATATGTAAGCTTCTGAGTCCCCCAAGCCTTTCTGTGTTGGAGGGAAGCCTTCTCGCTTGTCAGTGGGAGTGGTAAGCAATAGGTAACCTGTCTACTACATAAGGAGTGGTTCTGGCCCAGAAATTGTAGTTATTGGCCATTTGGGCAATCTTTTCCATCTCTCTCAACTTTCTGATTTGAAAGTCTGCCTTTGCACTTGTTTCTGTCCTGTAACTCGTCTAGTTCAGATACAGATTCTTAGTTTTAGCACTTAAATTTGCTTATTCATGCTCAGCACTTGTTCAGAACTTGCAAGCACTAAATAAGCTACTAATTACTATAGCACTCAACCGTCCTCATTACCTAGAGGAAAACAGTTTTTGTTCTTACTTTTCTCACTTGCTTAGAGAAAAACAGTTCTTGTACTCACTTTCCTCACTTATCTAGAGGAAAATAATTTTTTAATCAGGCATGTCCAAGGGTCATCTCCCCGTGTTCTCTCCTGCATATCTGATGAATCTGGGCATCTTGAGGCAATGTAGAAATTGCCTCATGTACACAGACAACCCTCTCCTTCTACCACCCAACACTACAACCTGTGAGAGATGCACTTATCTAGCCAAACTGGAGGTAAAGCTCTCTCCAACCAAGACTGAACTTGACTGTCAAGAGGAGAAGGTAAACATTTGCACCACACCACACTCATCACATAGTCTCACTAAATCTACACGACCAAAATCCACACATAGTAACACAAAAACATTCGTGGAGGCTCTCAATAATAATCTGTCTAAGCAAAAGAGACCTCCAAAGCAGAAACACAAGCAACCTCCATCCCCCAACACAACCCAAATGACACATAGCCCACAGACTCAGTGTGCGTCTCAACCACAGCCAATAAGGCAAAATAACATATCCAACACACTAGTCATAGGTGACGCTATAGTCAAGCACACTGATGTCCCACTCACCAGGCTAAACAAGGACAAGGTTACTGTCAGCTGCCTGTCGGGTGCCAGGATCCACCACATAACCCATGCATTCAGGTCACTCCACAACAAGTACAAATATGGCTCTGTTATTGTCCATGTTGGTGTGAATGACCTGAGACATACCTCCCTGGACTACATGAAAAGAGACATGGAAGAACTCTCTGATATTGTAGCCCAGGCAAGTATGACCCTAGCCCTGAGTAGCACTCTGCCATTTCCCAGAATGATACCGCAGTACAAGGACAAAATGATTGACTTCAACAATTAGCTAAGCTTCTGGTGTCATTCTAAGGGAATCCAGTATCTGTCTGCTTGGGATGACATGGTCGACAGACCAGGATGCTTTGCCACAGATGGCCTGCACCTGTCGCCCCTGGGATTCCAGATACTGGCTAACGCTCTTGCCGCCCCTATAGTGCCTTTTTTAGGCAAGGTTCAAATGACAAATTCACCACTGTAACAGGAACAGGCAAGAACTGAGGGTAATGCTACTCAATGCTAGAAGTCTAAATCTCAAAATGCACTCACTCAAGGCACTCCTTAAAATGGAGAACATCGATATCTGTGTAGTGACTGAGACCTGGTTCAAGGCTCCAGAGAGCACCCCTGCACTACCAGGCTATAACTCATACCACACTTTTCGGCCATGTAACCTGGACCAAAACACCAAAGGTGGAGGTGTGTCCATATTCATTAAGGATATCCACACCTCCAGGCTAGTTGCTCAACATAATGCATCCAAGATTATCCAAGTGCAACTAACTCTGGGCAAAACTGCAATCCAAATTGTAGCTTGCTACAGATCCCCCACCATGCCCCTGGATTCCCACTCCTCTTTTCTTGATGTACTGGAAAATATTAGGGTTCAACCAAACACCCTAATAATGGATGACTTCAACTACCCCACAATTAACTGAGAAAACTACTCATGTACCAACTCCTTAGCTCAGCGCTTTCTGGAATTCATAAACTCCAATGCCCTGGATCAACTTATCCACACCCCCACCAGGGGCAACAATATCCTAGACCTAGTCATTACCAACATGAGTGACCGGTGTTCCACACCTGAAGTCAACTCCTCATTGGTCCGATCCAACCATAAGCTAATCACCCTTGATATCCACATCCCGCCCCACTCCCCCATTAAGGAAATCATGGTAAAAAATTTCTCCAAAGCCAACTTCATGCTTCTTAAGACAGAAGTGGTGAACTTCATGACACCCATGCAGATGGACAATACAGTTACAACTATAGAATCCTACACAAATGCACTCTATAAGCACTTACATGAGTGCATGGATCGTGCTATCCCAAACAGAATCAAGACACTATCCTCCAAAAAACGGAAGCCAATCTGGTGGTCCCCTGCCATAAACAAACTCTACAACAGAAGGAAGAAACTGTTGCAAAAGAGAGCAAAATCCCATGAGTGGAGGAGCTCCCTGGTCAGCCTCAGTAAGAAGCTGAGATCCCTTATAAGATCCTCCAAAGCTAGCTACAAAAACAAAATCACCACTAATTCTAAGGACAACCACAAAGCATTCTATAGCTATGTCAAGAATCTCAATGGCAACACCCAGATCTGCTCTGAGTTACAGCACAACGGCACGAAAATTACAGAACCAACTGATATTGCCAACATCCTAGCAGATAGGTTCAGTGCTAACTTTACCCCCTCTCACCCTCTATAGAGCCTATATCTATACAGGAAGAATGCAGAGTCCCTGTAATCACAACTACGCAGGTAAAAGCTGCACTCTCTAAAGCCAAAAATACAGCATCCATGGGACTGGACAACATCCCAGGCTGCATTTTACATGAACGTCAGAATGAACTGGCTCCCCACTTAAGCACCATGTTCAATAATAGCCTCACATCAGGCTTTGTGCCCACTGAATGGTGCACAGCAACAGTTATCCAACTCCACAAAGGGGAAGCCACCTCTGATCCTGGGAACTATCGCCCTATTAGCCTGACGAGCATGGTCTGCAAGGCCATGGAACGTATCATCATGGAACTCATAAATAAAGACATTGGTAACCTCCAAATTCTGGATCCCACCCAGTTCGAGTTTGTGAACAGCAGATCATGTCTCCTGAACCTGATCAACTTCTTTGAGGCAGTCACCAAAGCCATAGATGAGGGTAAGGTGGATCACACAGCCTATCTTGACCTTGCCAAGGCTTTCGACACCATCCCCCATGCTGGAATTATAGCTAAACTCACTAAACTAGGTATAAATGCATACGTTACAAGATGGGTTGCGAGCTTTCTTACTGACAGAACCCACACTGTAAAAGTTGCAGACTCCAAATCTGACCTCAAACCAGTGACAAGTGGAGTACCACAGGGTTAAGTCATGGGACCATTCCTGTTTGGTATCTACTTCTCTGAAGTGCAGGCTAATACAGAAGGCCTCTGGCTAATGAAGTTCACAGATGACTGCAAACTAGGAGCCATAGTCAAGTCCCGAAATGATGTGGACATCCTACAGAAGGGCCTCGCTGAGACAGATGTCTGGTGTCAGAGCCATGGCCTCAAGCTCAATGCCAAAAAGTGCAGTGTCATCCCCTTTAGTAAAAACTCTGTACCCATGAACTACAACATAGGCAGCAATCTACTTAACACCGAATGTGTGATAAGAGACCTTGGGACCCAGGTGGACAGTAGTTTCTCCTTTGATAGTCACATCGCCACACTAGTCAGGAAGTCCTTCTACGTGGCACACCTCATCATGAAAGGGTTCTCATCCAGGAAAAAAGAGGTCATTGTTCCCCTCTACGTGACACTCATTATAGAGTACAACGCCCCTTTTGGAATGTACCTCACAATACATCTGCAGCAGCTGGAAAGGCCACAGAAGTACCTCACAAAGAGGATTTCTGGCCTCAAACAAATGCCCTACACTGACAGTCTCAAAAAACTCCAGCTTTACTCCGTAGCATATCACCTACTCCGAGGTGATCTCTGCCTAACATAAAAAGCTATGTCAAACCCAGAACTGTTGGACATGTTACACCTAAAGAAATCCCAATCCCTCTGAGCTACATGCTCTAGGGACCTAAACCTTCTCACCACAATAAACAGGACATCCTGGAGGGATATATTCCTGTCCCAGAGACTTCCCATACTCTGGAACAGGCTACCCATCTGTGTCAAGCAAAGTTCTTCATTAGCACTCTTCAAGAAAACTCTTGATGAGTGGATGGGAAATATGAAATAAATGCCAGGGAACACTTCTTTGTCTCTGCTCAACAGTGGTACAGGAAAATAAATTTCTTGGGAGGCGTAAGCCAGGGAACCTTGTTGGTTAGGTTAACGCAGGCCCTTGGGCCGATAGCCTAGTACCTACCTACGGACCTATGAACCTATTAGGATATATATAATCTAAAATAAACTAAGGAAACATTAGCTTTATTACCAATCTAAATGATTACCCAAAATACCTAAGCATGTCATCTGTAAATGATTACCCAAAATACTTAACCATGTCATCTGTATTAGTTTTAATAAAAACTTCAAAATGGCAGAATAAATCAAAGAATCATTTAGGATTTGTATTTACTTGCCCTCTGAATAAATCTTACCATGACAAACTCCCACTAAATAAAAACTTTACAAGAATTGGGTGTTAGAACATAGTGAGTGTGTGTCATTCCCAAAAGATGTTGACATAGATTTTTAGAAATATTCCATAAGACATATTTATCCTTAACTCCTAAACTTTTGGAATAGCAGATGTTTAAATAACTGACCAAAATCAATAATAATTAACTAGCATCAGTTAAAATGACAAAAATTAGTAAAAAAACATTATTTATGTAAAACTTACTATGGATATCAGGTTTTAAAAGTGAATGACTTAAAGACAAAATTAAGATAGAGATAGCTGTAAATATCTACCATAGTAATAGGGTAATACTGAAACTCATAACTTGCTTGTTGTGTTATCACAAGTCATAGATATTACTGAGCTCTTTCCCTGTCATAAAGCGCTAATATACTAAAAAACATGACTTTATAATAACCGAAAACATGATATCTGAAATATAAATAATATCCAGGATACAATAAGGAAATCAACATATTAAATGCAAAGTAATTATAGTTCAATCAAAATTATTCATACATATACTTGCTGGGATTTAGTATGGTGTTTGAGTACCCTTACAGTTATTACCATTAGTCATAAGCATTTCCTGTAAATGTATAAGCCTATACTAAACACTTGCTAACTGCATAGGAAAGTTATTTATAAAGGTCTATTTATAAAAAAAACTCCAGTATATTCACTAGAAATAGTGGCTATAATTAACTGTTTACAAGAAAAAATAACATTTCTGTATATATTTGATCACAAAATATAGTCACTATTATAAAAGGGATCCATAAATATGTTTGCAGAAATTGTAGCTCATAAGTCTTGTAAAAGAAGCCTACTATGCTATATTAACCAATCAGAGACAACATTCACAATTAGGCTTGCATATACACATTAGATGTAATGTAATCTGATCTGCATGCATAGAATGCATGATGTCACAAGCTAACTAAGAAAGCTTCACTTCTTAAATTTCAAATTGACATTTTCTCGACCAGCACACTACACAGTACAGCTTCCTGACCTCACTTTAACTGTATCACAAAGTCTGCTTATTTACAGTAACAAATGCAAAGTTGAACTGTCAGATACTTCCAAACAGTAAAATAACATTCAATGCCAATGAAAGAGAAAACAGTACTTTAACATTAAACTCTACAGGAAACATAACTTGTAACCATTTAAAAACCTTGTGCCATAAAACATACAAGCATATAATTGTCAGAAAGACCCAATTTATGTCAAAAGCCGGCAAACAGCTTTTTGCTCACACAGGTACCAATTTCTGAAACAATCAGAAGTTATAAATATTAAAGAAACTAGTTAATATATACTAAATCATGTATCCAAAACATTAAATTAATCTAAGCAGTGACTATGCCTGTGTAATAACTCAGAAGAACATTTAGCAGGGCAAAGGGCTATATATTATTTGAAATAAAGCATGTAATTTTAAGGTCATAAAAGCAAAGATAGCTTACTGTTCATTATATCACTCAATAAACCAGTAACAGTATACTAATATACTAAAAGCATAAACAGTTAATTAATTTGTATATGAACAAAAAAAAGTATAGAAATGAAAAAGCAAAAAGAGAAAAAAAGCAATAAGAAAAATATTGTCATGACATGCCTTACTTGAAAATTTAGCAAGTATAAAACAAATTAAAGTCCAGTTGCAGTAGATGCTTTGAGAGATTTAGTGGGAACAGCAATCTTTGACTCAGTTTTTTCTTTTTTCTTTTCAACATCAGTCACCGAAGATTTATCAGTAACTCTCTTCCGAGATGCAGATGCCCATTCCATATCTTCAGGTAAGGAAATAATGTTATTGTTTTTAATAAAGGTAGTGGCTTCCTCTAGGGCATTTAATGATCGCATTTCATTCTGATATAGAATTTTTATTCTGGCAGGAAAGACAAGCTGAGTTTTGATGTTATTCTGCTTTAACTGTTTTATTAATGACCAAGCTTTTTTCCTCTTTTCCAAAACACTAGTAGAATAGTCATTATCAAACCTAATTGGGTTTTGATTAAATTTTAATGGACTTTTCCTTCAGGCAGATTTTAGGACCAACTTCTTGTCCAAATAAGATAGAAGCTTTATGACTATTGATCTGGGATGAGTAGATGAGGATGTTGACACTGGCTTTCCTAAAGCTCTATAATCCTTTTCAATACCAAAGGACAGACCCTCCTTTAAATCTAAAATCTCTGGAATCCAAGTATTCAGGAAAAAAATTATCTTCTCCTTCAGCTCTGTCAAGGAATACCAAAAATCCTTATATTTGACCTTCTCTCCCTGTTTTCCAGGTGATCTACTTTATTGAGAAGCCAAATGTTTTGTTTGATGAGGAAATCTTTCTGGCTTTCTTCTTCCTTCAGTCTTCCAACAAGATCATTCAGGGATGCTTGTAAGTGTGTTATTCCGGATTGAAGCTGCTGTATAAGTTCCTTGAGAGAATCTGTTTGTTTCTGACAATTTTCCTTGAGGTTTTGTAAATTCTCCTTAAAATCATCCATTGTTAGTGAGACTTCTTGTACAGCAGATGTCACAAGCTGCATTTCTTTTTTTAAAGCCATGTCAGAATGAGAAGTCTTCAAAGTGCTCATCTCCACAAATGATATATTCTCCTTTATAATTTGACAGGAAAAAAATTTCCTAAGTTCACCAAAGTTACTAATAATAGAGTTTATACTTTCATCTATCAATTCTAAGCATTTTTGCTAAAATAAAATAAGCTATTTCCTGTTTTTTTATACTAGTTTCATGGAGCTCTGAAAAACTGCTGCTATCAGTTGGCCATCTTGGCTCCGCCCCTCAGCAATGAAGGTTTTTGACAACAAAACTCTTAAACTTATTTCTCTGAATACACTTTCAGTTATAATACTGCAATTCACTTTCGTGTCCAAAGGTGTACCATTTATATACAGCTTTTTCATCCAATCATTTTTACAGTGGTAATGATGCTGCATTTCTCCATCCAGTGAAGAAACAGTACACACAGACTCAAGACACATATTTGCTACTTTGTCAACAAATAGTCTGATTCTGACTTGTCTGGGGCAGTTAGACATAATTATATGTATTTTTGCTTGCTTGCTGTGTGTTAATTTTTTGGCCATTAGGGGTGTATACTTATGAAAAGGTTTTAAATATATATACATATAGTTATATACACCATTATTTAATTGATTTTATAACATAAGTGTATTTTGTATCAAGATAATGTTTTTAAAAATGGTGTTAGCCTTTTAAGTTTTTGATGAATAATCATGAGGTCACAACCAATTAAGTATTTAACAGCACTTTACTGTTTTATGGTTGTAACATTTTTTTGTCTGAGGAAGGTGGGGAAGAATTTCCTTACCGAAAGCGCTTACAACAAACAAACAACAATAAAGGGTTATTTGGCTTACTTTTGCCTTGCCAGTGTTCTTGGATTCTATTTGCCTCTATTTGCCTCTTTTGGTTTTTGGTTGCAGTTAGACAATTGCTTAAGGTAATAACTACAAAATAACCAATTTTACTTGTGTCAGAGACAGCTGTAAAACTTGTTTCTGCCATCTTGTCTTCAGCTTGTGCATTAGAGAAAAAATGGCTAGGCAGTCCACATTTCTTGCATTCTCTGCTGAGTGCTAGATATAGATTCTTATCATACTGATAGGTACTCCTTGAAGAAAATGGTGCTGCTGAGCTTAACACTTTTCAGTTTTAACTGCATCATTAAACTTAAGCATAGCCATAACCTTTGTTAAAAAGAAAATAAGTGTCCTACTGCCAGTTCAGAGGTCATTATTACCGTACTATCTGAAACATTTCTCACATTCTACTTTTTATTTACAGTATTATTTTGTCTATTGCTGACAGACTTTACTTTAGTTTTCCTTTTTACACACATCCAAATACTCAGCAAGCTCTTTCATCTGAATATTGAGTTACTCTGAACATATTTCCAGGCTTACCAAATGCTAATTTAGAGTCTGACAAAAGCTTATTTCCTACTTTGACACTTTCATTGCAACCTACAGTCCTATCTCACAACAGTAAATCATGTAGATCACTAAACTCAGAGACTTTAGGTCTGTGCCTTAATTTGGTTACGTCACAGACACATGTGAACCCTAGCTTCAAGTGAGAAATAAGTGATGAATATAGAGCAAGTTATTTTTAGTTTTACAATAGTGTTAAACTTCACTTTAAACTCCAACATCTCTGTCTACTATTGTTTGGTAAGATTGAACATATTAAAGACCTTAATCACATCATCTCAGTCAAGTGAAGGGAAGTTGCAAATTGCAGCTCTTCTCTAATGCTATGCAGGATTGGCATCGCAATATTATCCACCTTTACATCTATCAGCCTATGTTCAGCCCTGCAGCTGTCTGTTGCATTCCATGCCTAAGAACACTGCAAACTGCAAGTTATCTATTATTATAAACCTTATAGTGACTGTTATTGTAACCTCCTGACTCTGTAACACTTCACTAGGTTGATAAAATGTAAAGTCTAAGTGCAACTTTTCATTCAATATTGACTGTAACTGATTTCAGCTTGTGTTTGTAACCTCATTTCTAACTTTGAGCATCAGTTGACTAACTGTTAGATAATGCCTGTTTCACTGACTCCCTTCAAGAAATAAAATCACCTGGCCTACATGGACGTCAGATCAGCTTAGCCAGCCTCATAGCACTGGGTGTCCCTATGCAGTGTAAAAACAGCCTGAAGCTCACAGACAATAAATTAATACTTGATACTTACAATACATGTGAGAGGTGCAGGAATGCTATCAATATCTAAGAAAACCTCTCACTTAAAACAGAGGACTGTAACCACCATATGACACCATCCATACAGATACTTGTATCAACCAAACCAGCATATGCTGGGGTTGTGAAACAAGCTCCCAAAATCTCCTAGATCTCAAAGCATCAAGTGTCAGCATAAATTGTCTACTGCAACACCATCAACCTCTTACTTAGTCAAGAATCATAACCTCCAGACCATAAGCTTTCCACTACAACAAGCTTACAAAATACAAGTATAAATGTTCTATAATAAGGGTCTATATTAAATCAGCAAATGCTTAAAAACGTGAACGCTGATTTATCAACCCTCTTTAAGCAAAACCTGAAAATCCCAAACACTTGGAACAGCGATTTTTTTCCCAGGGAAAAAAAAAATCACTAGGCCGTTTTTGGCACTTTGCCATTTCCTCCACTGTGGTGCAGTCTTGGAGTTGGTATATTTAAATGGGGGGGGGTGAAGCCCCCCACTATATTTACTGTTTTGAAGTTTTTTTTTTTTTTTTTTGGTGGAACAGCGATTTTTTTTCCCCTGGGAAAAAAAATCACTGTTCCGAGTGTTTGGGATTTTAAGCTTTCACTTAAAGAGAGTCGATAAATCAGCTTTCACATTTTTAAGTGTTCACTGATTTATCATAGACCCTATAATAATAGGTGGGGCCACTGTCAGACACACAGACTCCATATTCACATGGTTAGATAGAGGAAGAATAACAGTTATTTGTCTCTCTGACTCCAGGAACTATGATATCAGAAGGGCTCTTCAGTCCCTCACACTGAGCAAACATGGATATGATTTAGTGGTTGTCCATGCGGGAGTGAATGACTTGCAGTGATTAACCCTTAGGGGCATGCAGAGACATGTTGGACCTCACCAAACAGGTTTTGGAAATAGGCAAGACTCTGTCACTGAGTGAAATCCTTCCTTCACCAAGAATGATGCCTAAATACAAACACAAAATAATTCACTTCAGTCATGTGGTAAGTAGTTGGTGTCATTGCAGGCACACCTCTCAAATGTACCAAATTCCTTGGTATTTAACAGTTTTGAGGACAAAATATTTGGGGTGCCACGAATTCCCAAGTGGCCCCCTTAATTTCTGAATTTCCCATTTTTTTTTTTGTATTGCCACTTCAAATTTATGGCTGATGTCACCATGCATCACCAGCCTACATGGATTGCAGGGATGGCATTAAGTTATTTTATCAATCCCACACTCAGAACCAGAACCATTGTTGTTGTGCATTTATTCATACACAGCTGGTCTAATCAGAACTATTAGTGTTTATCTGCTGGCATAAAGTTATTTTACAAGTTCAGTGGTCAAGAATGTGTGCATTTACACTCTAATCAGAAGAGCCATTATGCATTTATATCTTATCTGCTGCCATGTCATTGATCGTACACTCTAATCAGAGCTGACCAAGAGTGTGTGTGTGTGTGTGTGTGCATTTATTTATTGAACCATTGTTGCTGCGCATTTATTTATACACGGCCACTCTAATCAGAACCATTAGTGTTCATCTGCTGGCATTAAATTATTTTACAAGTTTAGTGGCCAAGAATGTGTGCATTTACACTGTAAACAGAAGAGCCATTGTGCATTTATATCTTATCTGCTGCCATGCCATTGATCATACACTGTAATCAGAACCATTGTGCATTTAGTGGCCAAGAGAGAGAGAGAGAGAGAGTGTGTGTGTGTGTGTGTGTGTGTGTGTGTGTGTGTGTGTGTGTGTGTGTGTGTAACTTCCCCAGGTAAATATAAATGGTGGTTAGTGTTACTCAAGCTCAGACCCTGTACCTTAGGTACAAGGAGAAAGAGACTGAATTACCTACCCACACCACCACTTGGGTTCAATGTTTGAAATGAGCCTGAATTCCCTACCCATTCCACCAGCTCTTTGGTCTGTTCCTCTTAATATTTGTGGTTTTCTAACAAATTAGTGAGAACTGAATTCACTAAATAATGATAGCCATTTAAGTTTCAGTCTTCCTATCTTTCAGGAAATGCATGGTAACACAAAACATTTTATTCTAGCATCTTTTCTAAGATTGTGCAAGCAATGTTTAAAATGTGTCCCTGGTTTTGGGCCTTTGTCCCCACCAATACATTTTGGCTGTTTCCAGATTTCTTGTGCTGCATAGTTCTCCAGGGGGAAAGAATGTTTGTGCTGCTTATAGCCTGTCTGTGTTGTTAGTAACACAACAAGTAAAATGCTTACTTTTGATGCAGGAGGCTGTGCGTTCTACTCCCACAGTATGTACATGAATTACTGTACTGTGTTGTACTTTTAAAGGGGGTGGATGCTGCAGTCCTGTGAATGTCCTCTTTGGTGGAGATACCTAGTAACTAAGAACCTGTTATCAGTTTGCCATTTATTCCCTATTGCAGTATTACTAGCTTATCATTTTTTAAATGTAACAGGTAATTTATTCCTCAAGGGCAAAATGCACTTTATTTGTAGATGAAACAATGAAATATAAAGTTGTTTGCTAGCAGCAACATCTTCATTAGTTACAGATCTTGTTAATGTGGAATTATTTAGATGACTTTTACTTCTGCAGAGATTGTGCATATTTACTGATACTGGTGAACTGTAGAAGTTTGAGTAGACTTTCAACATGGAAATGTTCTGAATTGAGCAGTTTTATCATTATTGGTTCATGCATTTTGTTTCATTGCTTACTGGAAAAATGTTCAAAACAATAAATTTAAAATGTGCTCTAACACGTGTGCTGTATTATACAAAGAATATACTTTAATACAATCAGGAAGGTGTATCAAAGAAAGCATGTATATTTTGTGTGCAAGAGGCCTATGATTTAAAAACAGCCCAAAGGTAATCTTTATCTGCCACTGGCCAGATGCATTTTATTTGAATGTGGGTTTCAATGAATGTGAGTTTACTTTCAAGAGCAGAGAAGTTTTAATGCTAAGTCTATTTTCATTGTGAGACTGTATTGCTTTGTTTAGCATATGTCTATTAGTGTTTGTGCTATAAAATGTGAAATAAAAGTTTTAAATGAAATCCAAATAATCATTGTAGAAGTAAAGTAGTATGCACATTACAGTGTTTATGGTAAATGGGGCAAAATAGCTAAGTAATGGGACATTGGTATAGCTGCAGGGGGGAGGGCATTGTATGGGGAGGCCTCATTTAACCATGATTTTGTGAAGGGGGAAGGGCAGCAAACTCAGACAACCCTGGCCTGGGTAGCACAAACTCTAGCTATGCCACTGATCAGTATGCCATGGAGAATGACTTTTGGAGGTCCTAGCAAACTAGAATATTATTTTTGTAGAAACAAACAAGTAAATGTTGGCAGAAAACCATTTTATTTAAACTATAAACATGTTTTAAAAAATTGGTAAGTGCTTTCATGGATAAAACCACTTCATCAGACCTTATACATTTCATATAAACCAACTATTTAAATACTCTGTACAATAAATGGTCAACCAATAAAAGACATCATATAAATCACATGGTATTAATTCATAAAAATTAACTTGTTTTTCAATCTAGGTTTTAAAGAAACCTTGTCATTCAACCCCCCCTTCTTTGTCCGCCTGTAGTCTTAAAATCCAGGTCAAGTCCCTATCCTCAGTGCAATTATTAATATCCCCCAGCCTACTTTTATCTTTCAATAGGTCAATAACAAGAAACTTAAACTTATGGGCAGTCGATGTATTTTGTATATGACGTGCTAAAGAATTATTAGTGTCTCGTTGTCGTATAGCTCTTATGTGTTCTCTCATTATTTCCATCAATGTGCGGTCTGTCTTGCCTACATAAAATTGTTGACAAGTCTGACACTGCGCTATATAAACTAGATGTTTAGATTT
This sequence comes from Protopterus annectens, assembly GCF_019279795.1. Classification (NCBI taxonomy): domain Eukaryota; kingdom Metazoa; phylum Chordata; order Ceratodontiformes; family Protopteridae; genus Protopterus; species Protopterus annectens. Next base: position 1,777,818,421 of record NC_056726.1, on the reverse strand, counting down.
ACAAGTAGCCCTAACCTTTAACTTATATTCCTTCTTTGTCCTGGGATGTATAAAAACACTATCTCTGTTAATATATACATAGAAATTACATTATAAATCTCACTTTTTCCATAACATAACATTCTCTTTAATGTACTTCTATTTTTGAACATGAATGTAGGTTCAGTACCTATAAAAGCATTCACATTCTTATCAGATCTCAGAATGTGCCAATTTCTCTTGACAATATCACATATATCTGCTATATTGTCAGAGTATGGTAAAAAATACCAAATGCCTTTCTACTACGCTCCTCATTATTTCCATTATATCTTAAGTCTCTCTTATCAGAAAAATAATAAGGTGCAGCTAAATCACCTCGCAAGGTTATAACTTAATCAAATTGTTCTTGTATTTCCTTAATACTATAGCCTCTGTCCAAAAATTCACTTTTCAACATATCTGCTTGTTCCAAAAAAATAGAATCATCATTATTCAATCTTGATAATCTCAGGAACTGTCCCCTTATGATATTCCTATAAACGTGAGGAGGGTGCATACTATTACGGTGTAAAATATAATTTCTGTAGCATCCTTTCCTAAATCTAGAGGTAACTAAACCTTTGCCAAAATCCTTAAAAACATATATATCAAGAAAATCCCATTAAGTTAGGACAAAACGTACTAGGTTTTTTAAATCCACTGGTAACATATCTAATGTATATGTAACGGATAATAATGAATATATTTCACACATTAAGTTTTATCGACGTTTTGTTGATGATATTTTTATTTTATGGAGAGGTGACTTGGAAAACCTGAATGATTTTGTAGCTTATTTGCATAGAACAATAGATTTCCTTAGATTCTCTATGAAGACATCTAACTGTGAAATGGATTTTCTTGATATATATATATATATATATATATATATATATATATATATATATATATATATATATATATATATATATATAAGCAAGAGTGCCATTTTGAGTGATCAGCTGGAGTGAAAGCATGACATGTGTGTGTGTGTAGTATTCAGTTAGGTAGTTCGTTTAAGATTTATTTTCCTGTCATCCATCTTACTGTGTTTGTGTGTAATAAACTACTTATTATTTGAATACACAAGATGAGCAACAACCCTGCCCCCTACCTTAGCAAAAACCCTTTTTGTAATAGTGCCACTAGTCAGACAAATTGTACCTAAATGTGTGGTGGAGTATGAGTGTTCGGATGACAGAAGGAAACTTATATACTCATATATGGGTTACATTCATATCATCAAAAGAAAACCTTTGTTAAAAAGGGAATCATCAGACTGTTTCATTGATTCTCCTCTTGGTGAATGTCTGCTTTTGCTGGATGCAAGAATATGTGAAGATGAGAAGGTGTGTGTGTGTGTGTGTGTGTGTGTGTGTGTGTGTGTGTGTGTGTGTGTGTGTGTGTGTGTGTGTGTGTGTGTGTGTCTGTGTCTGTATGTGTGTGTGTGTGTGTGTGTGTGTGTGTGTGTGTGTGTGTGTGTGTGTGTGTGTGTGTGTGTGTGTGTGTGTGACAAATACAAAGCTGATTTGGGCAGTCCTGGGGTGTTTTGAAGTCCCAGAAGCATTGGTACAATTTTCACAAGCTATGTTCAAGAACCCAATTACTCAAGTATGAACAGTGTTCAGTCTCACACAGAGGTTCCCAGTGGGAGTGGGTGTGCACCAGGGTTCAGCTCTGAGTTCGCAGTCGTGATGGACAACATTATCAAACAATAATTAAGTTGTGATGTCATTAGATTAAATTGTTTAATTGTTTGATTGGTATATGTATTTAGGCAGGTTGTGATTTGTAAATGTTATACTCCTTGAAGGCTTTCAAGAGCCGAGATGTCAGAGTGTTTGTTTTATTAAATCCTTGGTGTTGGAATACTAGCTGGTGGTTTTATTTGTATTTTGGCTCTTTTATTGTGTGGTGCAACATTATCAAACAGGATGGAAAGGACAGATCAACAAAGTTGCTATATGCAGACAATATGGCATTGCATGCAGACTCCGAGCAAGAACTTCAGCAAAGGATAGGTGAACGGAATGCAAAACTGAAGGCACACAGGATGAGACTGAGTACAGATAAAACAGTTGTAATGTTAGCAAATGGGAGAAACCAGAAATAGCTGAGAAATGAAATAGAAGGGAAAATAGTGGAAGAGGTTAACAGCTTCAAGTAGCTGGGAGGGGTGGTTGTGTAGAAGGGAAGTCTGAATGAAGAGGTATAGCTATATCTAGTGGGAGGTTGGCATAATTGTGAAAATGTTTACCTTATACACCCAAGGTGCAAGGTTTGACTCTCACATGAGGTAATTGGCTAGGCTTAAAATGGCTCACAATGGCAGTTAGACTAGTACTAATCTATGAACTCTATGAACATATATCTCTAGCTATATTTGTATGAATAAGCATTTTAGCACACATTATTATTATTTGAGTCCCCCCTGAACCACCTTACTAATGCATGCTAACCATAACTGTATAATATAAAAAGAGAAATGGGAGGACATCGATATGGCTCCCAAAAATGTGATGGAGCTCAGAAGGTTTAGGATTTTTGCTTGGAAATGTTCACACACTTTTCAGAAGTTTTTCACTTGTATATAGGAAATGCTAGCAGTGTGATGAGACAGTGAAAGGTAATTGGGAACATACATATATTTGGATGTAATGAGATGTCAAATTTTAAGAATTCCCGACAAGGAGCTTTGTTAGAAATGTTGGAGGAGTAAACGGTTGTTACTAAGGAAATGATTCTTTTGACCTGGGATATAGGATCTAAATTTCCCAGATATGTTAAGATAAGACCTTATTAAGTTTAACACTAGTGGCTGCAAAAAAGCAATTACTAGAGAATGGAAATCAGAATCAAAACCATGCTTTAATTAAACTACTGAATAATGCAAAGGAGGTAAAGGAACTGGAGATGGAATTTGTAGAGAAGGGAAAGAGCAAACTACACATAAATAAATGGAATTTGTGGGAATAATACATGCAGAATAATGTTAAGAGGAGGCGTTAGGTTTAAGAGAAGTCTGGAATTGAACAATTTGGGTAATGTTGGTGTGAATGATAACTGTTAAAAAGAAAACATATTTATAACGTATGAAAATAAAAAAAACATTTGCTGTGGTTTGTTCTGTAGTGTATATATACTTATGTCATAATCTACAAAGTAAGAATTTAATAAAGGTTTTAAAAAAGAATGCACTTAGGTTCCTGCTTAGAGATCTCTGATTGTACCCTATGTGAATCATTGCAGACACATTGTATTTGAGAAACACACATCAACTAAACTCCTGTGACTACATATTCTAGAAATATTTACCAAGTTCAAACAATTTCCCAAGCAGCCTTCATTGCCTTACCTCTTTCACACACTACAAAAAACAAAAACAAGCTAGAATATGTTTTCATGAAGAAGAAGTAATGCAATTGTTGCTCTGATGGATAGAGCATCAGAAAACCATTAAGGTGGCCATGTTCCTGTACTCTGGAGATCAAAAACTATACTGTCACAGTGCACTTCTTTATTTCTGCAGTTCTGCCTTGCACCTATATCCACAACAATATTACCCTGCGTTGCAAAGGTATGTACTTGATGCATAATGTTATATGTATGCATATCTCTTATATTTTTTATACTGTACTGAATTTTCATATATAACAATGTAACTGCTTTTACATTTAATAGGAAGTGATGATCTACATCCACCTGGTTACTTCAAGTAAAGACAGCAATTAGTCCAGTAGGGTATTATGGTTATTATAATACAAAAAATATAAATAAATGTATAAAGCAAAATCACAGATGTGCTTTATTTTGTTGTGTTTATTTCAGACAGAAGAGCAACTAATAATGTAATTTAAATGCCAGTAGTTTTCAATAAAATGCTGTAAGAAAACGTGAAAGAGGCAATATGCAGAATGATGGAGTGATTCAGAAAGAGTTGTATTCTTAGAAGCATAACCACTTTGATGTAAAAGTAAAAATGATACATTAAAGCTTTTTACTGTTCCCTTCTGCACATTCCTTGTGAGATACTATACTCTGTCATCATCTAGATTAAAATTTAAAATGTATTCTCAGCATACCTCTCAACCTCTTAGCCAAGGAAATCTGCACAAATCCAAAATAATGGGGGACAAAGGTCCATAAACAGGGATGGATTTTAAATATTGCTCATAAACTTAGAAAGTGGAAAGGAAAAAAATATGTTGCATTTGCATCAATTTCCTGAAGTACATGAAGTCTGGAACAGAAATGTCTGTCATTATTTAATGATTTCAGTCGTCAATGATTTGCCAGAAAACTGCATATTTCATGAGGAACACAGCAAACAGATCAGGCAAAATCTGGACATTCTGCAAAAATCTGGACAATTGAGAGATATGATTCTCATGCAGAGCCTCATCAAACAGTAGTCATGTGACAACGGCACTGGCAACCTTCTCTAACTTCATCTTTCCAAATGTAAATCTTTTCAGTCTTGCAGGAAATGTAAAAAGGCATTGTTTCACACAAAAGGACAGATTACACATAGAATGGATTTCCTGATGAAGTAGTGGGTTCAAAAATGGTGTCAGACTGTTACAATGTATGGCACTGACATATTATTTCTTGACAGGCAGTGATGGAGGTAGGCTACTGTTGTCTCAGACAGACTGAGTAGATTAATTCAGCTCTGTTAGTTGCCAGCATTAAAGAGTTTTTAAGATTCTGTGTATGTCTACATTCCTGCATCAGTGATATACTGTACTGCATATGTGCTTTTCATATACTTTTCCCCATTTGCGCTTTATGGTAATATATACACTAAACCGCCAGAGAGTGATAATCATGGCATAAGTATTTATATTCAGTAACATTGCTGTTGTCAGTTTTGCAACAGCCCATCTGAGCACTTAAAATGCAAAATCCTTACAAAATAATAACAAACGAGCTTATGTTTTCATGTTGATGAGGTGAAAACTGTACTGCATGATTGCCAACAAGTCGCATGTTAAATGTTAACTAAGTAAACCAGGACTTGACTACAAAATAAATAAAAGTAAAACAAACTGAGTAATTAAAGCCATGTTGTGGGATACAAAACCACAAAAAAGAAACAACTATCAGCAATGGCTGGTTATTTACAGACTATGCTGTTGCTGAGATGTGACATAAATATAAATATATAATAAAGAAAGAAAACAAGAAAATGTGAAAATGACTTAAAAGTAATGTATATAAGGACATTTTATAACCATGCTTTATAGAAATATTGAGAAGGAAGATAGACATTAAGAAGAAATGAAGATATGGATGATAAGCAGGCTGTAAGGTCAATAAGGTGACATCTCTTACACCTGATTTTTATGCTGACATAAAACAGAGACAATCACATGTACAAACACACACACACACACATACAGATGGACAAACAGACATGCACTCACACTGGCACAAAGTTAGCAGCTGACAACTACAGAATTGCCTTTCTGTAAAACCAGGACACACACACACACACACACACACACACACACACACACACACACACACACACACACACACACACACACAAAGAAACATTCAGAGTCAGACTGACTCTGAGCCAAAGTTAACAGCTGGCAAACACAAAAGTTTTACCTTTGTATGCAATAACAACAATGAAAAACAGCATCTCAGTTTTGTTTATTGATAAAAAATCTAAGAACAGAAAGAAGAGACAGATTGCAATCTATGGATTATGCACTTACAAGATGGGCAATAATTGTTACTAGTAATAGTGTATTGCAGTGTCTGAAATGCCAGGATACACCAGCATTTGCGGTCATTTTTATTCTGTATAACATGGCAGCCCTATAGAAACAATGTTAACATTTTAGTCATCTTAAACCCACTGACACTTGGTACAGAAATGTTATGCATTGTGGAATACATAAAGTCTTAAAATGGCAATGTTATGCAATGGTCTTAAAGGGGCAATGGTTGTAGTGCATGTTCACAATAGATACAAACAAGTCTAGCTGTGTTATTTTACTTAATATCACCTCCCTGTCTTAAACAGAACATAATCTCTGTTTTCAAAATGATGGAAGTTAAAGATGCAAAACCAATGAACACTGCATTCAACTTTCCGACCTGATCAAGTCATGCATACATGTCAACAATGCATATTGTTATGATTATTTGTGAACTATCACTTGATATATATTACTAGCATGAGCTGTGAAATGAATATGTGCATATAATATGGCTACTTTTTGGTCCATATTGCTCTATCAGAATTTTGATAATGATTCAGTGCTCTTACTTCACTCCCACTTCTGGTCACATGTTTATTTCAGGAAATGGAATTAGAAATAGAATTAAAACCTGTGGATGGAAAACTTTGAGACAGGCTTTTATAACTAACATTAGTATTTTTATAGAAACCAGAAAAACAGTGTCAAAAGGATCAGGAATGGTTGCAATCAGCTGCTGTGGCTGGACAGCAAATGGTCTATCACTACAGATAATCCAATTTAACTCCCATCCTTGTCTTGAATACTTGTTTGAGGTAGTTCTTTTTGTGGCACAGGACAGTCTTGTTGGATATACACCTGGTTATTCTTATCCTACACTTATTCAACTGTTTTTTGTGAACATTGTTTTCAAGTTGAAACTCATAGGATCATAGGATCATAGGAGATTACTACGCTATCGACCTGGAGGTAATTTTAAACCTAGCAGTTCCAACCCAATGTAATACCATAGAGGTACTAGTCAATACACAAAATTGCATTTAGTGATGACTGCCCTTGTCCAGGAGGGTTGTGGGCACTATCTCTGATAAGAATTTATGGTGCTCCTTGCACTCATCTAGGTTCCTCTTGAACAGTCATCAGGATCTAATTGCTTAAGTCTTCAGTTCCATTGAGTTATATTACCATCTTCTGTTTGGACCATGAATGACCTTAGTCAGTAGTTGTTGGCACTGATACATCTCTTGTGCCCCACTTTTTCTGCCCATCTAACTTCAAGTATATAGACTAACTTGGTGGAGGGATAGGTAGCAAAGGTGCAGAAAAGCAATCATTATAATACTTTTTATATGAAGATTTGCTCACTTTGATTGAAATGTAGGGGATCATTTCTACCAAAAGTCTTGACTATTAACATAGGCATGTCAGTCCTTATTTATCTTCCAGGGATTAGCTGTGATGAGCTTAGTCCCATGGCAATGTGTGGATTAGCATTAGCTGTGAAGGGCTTACTCCTGTTGCAATGTGTGGATTAATTTTATACGTCATGACAGTTCTATGAGGATCTACTTGTCTCAGTATATTTTTATCCCTTTTTACTGCTTATTCAGGTTCAATATTGGATTGGGGTTAATGAATACTTGATGTGGTATGGGTAAAACCATATTTGTTAACAAATTGTTAGAACTCATTTGATGCAAACTGTATGCTATTGTCTGTAACCAGTTCAATAAGTATTCTATACTTCAATAACACAATTGTGAACCAGGGTATTATCTGTTGGCTATTTGTGGTTGATAAATTAATTATTTCTATGTCACTAGAATAATAGTTCACCACTATGAGGTAGATTTTGATTTCAGACTCATACAAACTAGAAGATATCTTAAGTCTAAGACCTTGTGGCAAGGGTGTTAACATTAATGTTTGTCTATTGAGATGGCTTATGAACAATGACGAACTGACTTTTAGAAACTAGATATTCAACGTCTTGGTTAATGTTTGGCCACCATGCTGACATTCTGGCTCTTTTTCAACTTTTTGTGACACCCTTCTTCTTACTGTGATGAAAACACTATGATTCTATCTTGATAAAGCAGCAAACCATTATGCTGTCATGGGTGTGCTGTGAATGTGTTGCACTTATGCATGAGATGTTTGTTTTTTATGTTTAGTGATCTGGCATACCATGTCAAACATGCTAAATAACAACTTCTAACTCTCAGTCATTTTTGGGTATCTTGTTTAATTTCCGCTAGTATCTTACTAGTCACTTGTCTACTGGTCATGATGTTATGCAAGTAGGTGACAGTATCAACCACTGTGATGTCCCCCTTCTGGGCCAGTAATCAAGGAGCCTAAATTCTTACCATTGACACCAGCGAGGGACATTCATTTAGAACAAAGATAGATACACACAGTATTTCCAGATGCAGCTCTTTGCATCAAGCACAATTTCTCTTAAGAGCACACAGTGAGCACACTCTGTCCAGGGCTGGGTTTCTCTCTCTCTCGCTCTCTCTTGCTTTAGGCTCCCAGTAAGACTCCCCACTGGCAAAGCTGTAGAGGTGAGTCCTCAGACAATATCCAAACCACGTTCTCTCTGTAAAACCAGTGCCCTGCGTTCCTGCTCCAAGCAGCTGGCACACACAGTCTGTAAGATTTGATACACACAGAGACACACACACACAGACACACACACACACACACACACACACACACACACACACACACACACACACACACACACACACACACACACACACACACACACACACACACACACACACACACACACTCACCTGGGAAAGGCTGGCGCAGATTTACTCACTCTGCTACCCTTTACCCAGACTATAAGGTAGTTACTGCCACCAGACACTCTAAAGCCAACTACTTTAAGGTTCTTACAAGGGTACCCAATTATACCAAGTAAAAGTAATAGTAATACAAATGCTAGTGTTTGACTAATGCAGTAAGGTGTCCAGGAGTGGCGACAGTGTCACCAAATAGATATAAGTGCTCTCAAAGGTTAAAACATTCTCCAAAAGACTAGCCACAATGAAAGGTTTGAATATATTTAATAATAAATAATAAAACAACATGAAAATACTAAATAGCTATTTACAATAAACACCAGAGTTTCAATCACAGGAAATATTAAAATAACACAGATGAATAGATTCACACAGATACAGAAAAACAGTACTTAACTAATCTCACTATATTTTCCTGACTGATTTAAAGAATTACTATTGCCTAATTACTTACTAAAGCAAGGAAAGATTAAGTGGGTGAGAGACCTTTCTTTGTTAGGTTTCAGAAAATGGACTGTTCTAAGACTTCAGTCTCATCTAGTCTTAAAACATCATTTCAGTGCTGGATTACAGAATGACATCACATACATCTGGTCATCTGACTTTTGGTTCTGATACTACCCCCATTTACTAGAAACTGAACCAGAATCTCACACAAATGTGTTGCCAGATACACAGACAGAGTTTTGCTAAGATGTGTTATAGCATCTAGAAGCCATAATACCATTTCAACACTTCCACCCTTCTAGGCTACCAATTAGTTCACTACTAAGGACAATACATCAGGATTCCTAGTCCTTGTTTTTACAGACACTTAATCTCTGGCTGCAATCAGAACTGTAAGATACAATCTTTATGGCCTATCAAGTAATTTAATTTCAGACTATTTTTCAAAGTAGCTGGACTGAGTTTAACCTCTTCTCTTCCAGTATCCTCTGTTACAATATTAATTTCAACAGTTATAATACAGTCTAACATACAAGTGTATTTATTTATTTATTTATTTTACATTTGTTGACCGGGATAGTCCAACTGGAGCCATGCCCATTTTCAGTGGAGGCCCGGGGAGATCAGCTCCAAGTTATCAGATACAATAATACAAGTAAAACAAGAGTACATAAGTAGTATTACCAAAGAATACATAGGCAGACATGAGATACACTTGGTTATAGTCAGGAAAAAATTAATAAAAAATAGTTAATTTGGTTATTCACATTCATGTTGAGAGTTACCCGGGCTTGTTGCAGTGGCAAACCCAGTTAAATGCCATATGTTGTTTGAGTTTAGTTTTAAATTGTCCTAGGGAGGAGAGCAAAGTAATATCACCTGAAAGTAAGTTCCAGGCTCTGCCTGCAGTGTTAGCAAAGAGGGCATCTCCAGCAGCATTGTTGATTTTGATTGTCTGAATTAGATGTTTGTTCGAGGATCGAAGCAGTCTTGGATTGTTGTGGGGCGTGATAATATTTTGAAGGGCTGGTGTGTTATCTGGCTTATAAAGGATTTTATTAGCCATGATCAGCAGGTTATATTGGATGAGACTGGGAAGTTCTAGCCACCCAAGCTGTTTTAGGTTGATGCAATGGTGTGTTTTAAAAGGCATTCCAGTGGCAAACTTGGCAATATGATTGTAACAGGTTGACAGTCTATTTAGTACAGATTTGTTTAGATTGGAGAGAAGGGGGGGTGTATAAAAGTGTTGAGAGTAGATGAGAGTGAGCTATAGCCATCTTAGCTGGGGGGGTGGGTGTCAGGAAGGCTTTTATTCTATACAGTGACCCAAGTTTTTTATTGATGTTCTTGATTGTTTGATTTACATGCAGGTCAAACTTTAGGTTATTGTCAATAATGACACCTAGTAATTTTGTAGAGGGGTCAGGGGAAATTATTGTCCCATCTTTTGCATTTATGGTAAAGGTGAAGGTGAAAGACCTATGAGTTGGAGAGAATAACTGCATTTTAGTTTTTTTGGGATTTCGTAACAATCTACGTTCAGAGAGCCAATTTTCTATGGTATTAAAGGTGGACTGGGTAGCAACCCTCAGGTCTGTGGGAGATGTAGCTGAGCAAATCAGGGTGGAGTCATCAGCATATTGGATACAGCTGACATTTGGTATGACTGTATACAAGTCATTAATAAAGATGGAAAACAGTAGGAGCCCTAATATGGAGCCTTGTGGTACTCCAAGGGTGTTTGGTAATAGATTAGAGTGCTTGTTCTGCCATAGGACAGCCTGTTGTCTTCCATTAAAGTAGGATGTAAACCAATGAAGGGCTTTAGTATCAAGGTGGAAAGTTTGCAAGGCGGGAACCAGACGTTGGTGATCAACCATGTCAAATGTCTTGGAAAGATCCAAGAATAGGGCAGAGGATATGTGATTATTGTTATGGTTATTGTTTATGGTATTGGTAAAAGCCATTAACGCTGAGGTTGTGCTATGGTGTGGACAAAAACCATGCTGGGTATCTGCCATGAGGTAATTTTGGATTAGGTGGTACATAAATTGTTTTTGTATACACTTTTCCATAATCTTTGCAAGTGGTGAAAGTATAGCTATAGGTCTATAATTGGAGAATTCCATAAAGGAACCTCCTTTATGTAATAGGATTACATAGGATATTTTCCAGATGGTGGGAATGTTAGCTTCTGCTATGGTACAATTGATTAGTATCGATATTGGATAGGCAATGGCATCAGCTGATTATTGAAGGTACTCAGCAGGGAGTTGGTCAGCGGAGAGTGTGGTAGGTTTTAATTTTTTTATTAAGTTATGGATAAGTGATGTGGACACTGGTTGGAAGGAGAACGAGAGTCGGTTTTTAGAGGTAGAAGTATCAGGGGCAGGGGAGATAGAAGGTAATTGTCTAGCTAGGGCTTGAATTGTTTCAGTACAGAAATGGTTAAAACTGTCAGAGACCTTCTCTGGGGATTTATCAATGCTGGCAGCAGGGATAGGTGTAGATGTTTTACTAGGGCGGAGTAGATTGTTCAGCCCTGCCTAAAACTTCTGAGGATTGTCCTTGTTGGTTGTCTCTAAATTACAGTAGTATTGTTTTTTGTCCTGTAGAATAAATTGTTTTGTTTCATTCCTAGCATTCCTATATTTAACACGATCATGGGGTTCTTTTGTGGAACGTCGTTGAGCCCATAGTTTGTTTCTGCTGGTAATTTTTAGTCTTGTCTCTTTAGATAGCCATGGTGCAGTTCTTGCTTTTGTACGTTTTGAGTGGGCAGGTGCATGTAGATCAAGAATTCCAAGAAATTTGTTGTTAAAATAGGCAACTGCCTCCTCTAAGGGTAGGTGTTTTAGCATGGACCAATTACAGGAGCTAAGTTCCAGTTGTAATTTGTCAGGGTCAAAGTTTCTTTTGCTCCTGACTTTTCTGAGTAGGGGTTGTTGTGGGGTAATGGCTTTATCCTTAACTATGTAAGTGAGAAGATGGTCACTTAGGTCATCGGGGAGGGTACCAGCAGTGTACAGTTGGGGGTTACTATTTACGAGTACCCAGTCAAGTATGCTATCTTTTTGGTTGGGTTTACCTAGCCTGGTAGTGGTGGTAATGGTTTGTGTAAATGCATGCAAGTTGATGTGGGTAGAAGGGGATTCTTTGGAACAAGAGCCCCAGTCAATGTTAAAGTCTCCTAGTATTAGTGTTTCTTGGGGGTAGTGACAAGATAGCCAGTGAAGCGTGTCTTCAAGTGTGGCTACATTATTACCTGGGAGAATATACATACAGATGATGTTGATGCTTTTACTTTTATTAAGTTGCAATCTAGTGGCAATAATCTTCGAGTTATTGATCTAAGGTGGTTGAATAACATCTATGGTCACATTCAACTCAGATTTATAGAGTACAGCCACCCGTCCCCCTTTCCTGGAAGCACGATTCAGCCTGTGTATATTATACCCAGGTGGTAGCACTTCATTGTCAGTAGTGTTAGGGTTTAACCAGGTCTCAGAGAGACAGAGAACATCAGGGGAGTAGACAGCCAGGAGGACATGCAGTTCGTGTACCTTATTATTAATGCTCCTAATATTAAGATGACAGACAAGGAGAGAGTTAGTTGGTCTACTGGTTATAGTTTTGTGCCTTGGGTTACAGGTCTTGAGGGTAATTGTATCGGTGGTGGATGGGCCTGGATTGGGGCGAATGTCACCACTGAGTATAAGACTAGGCCTATACTCAGTGATAAGCCTCAGGAGTTTGTTTAAAAGTTTGTAGTAGTGTCTGGATCTAGAGCTAATGTGTTGGGGGATGGTATGCTGTATGATTGAAAGTGATGTTGAGTTGTACCCAGTGTTAATGGTATGGCTAAAAGTGGGATATTCTAAAGCTGGGGTAATGGTATGTCCAGCAGGGAACTGATACCCATTAAGCTGTTGGTTTTCATACAAAGTGAGTATATAAGTGGCTAGCAGAATGGGTAGTAAAGAGTAGTATAACATAATGAAGGAGGAGTCAAGTGGTTGGAATCAGTTGTTTGATGACACAACAGATATAAAGTCAGATGATCAGAATGAAGGTAGTAGAGTGGATGGAGGAATAATTGTGTTATTTGAAAGCTGATAGGGTGGTAATGCAGGGTGGAAGGAGTATGATGGTGAGGGTGATTGGGTGTTGTAATAGGGGTGTGGTAAAGTACCTATAAGTGAAGAGGTACTGGGGGCGGGTGAAATTTGGGGGCAAGGAGGGATGCGAAATGAGCCCTAGCGCAGCGAGGGCAAGTGGAGCAGGGCTAACACTGACTTCAAGTGTATCTGTAAGCTATATTATGTAAAGTAGTGTTAAATAGATGCTTATATGTAAACTAGAATTTAAACTGAACCTTTGACTAAGTTTTTAACTGTCAGTTTTGATAAAATCTGTACTTAGTACTAAGGTAAGGGCAGTGTTTAGACTGTGTTTTGTGCTCTAGCAGGGTATTTATGTGCTACAGGATAGGGATGCAGAATACAATTTCAGGGCTAGGTGAGGGAGAGTGGTGTGAAAGTAGAATGTTCAGAGTTAGGTTTAGTAAGTAGTTCTATTACAGGAAGCTAGGGGAAGCTAGTTTTATTTAATAAAATATAGAGGGAGCCAGATTACTATGGGGGACAGACTAGAGTGGCCTTTAGACCCAGGTCAGCTGAAAACAGTATGTAGTATTATAATACAGTATAGGTCTTAACCTTAGTCAAAGGTGGGTTGGATTCCAGATAGATGGTTTGTAGGCACAATGTTCAGGATAGTTTCTTTCAGGTAGGAGATTCTTTTGAAAGTGATTTAGAGGGGGTCTACCTAGAAATAAAACATACATAAGGAGTGAGGACCTTTCAGGCATTTATAACTAGCCACCAGACAAGCAGGCATTTCAACATTCACATCAACCAGAGAGAATACGGTATTTCTTTTTTTCTGTCCAGCTGGACCCACTGTTGGTACATTTTTTAACACAAGCAGCTTTACAAATACTATTTTCAACACAAGCACCTGTACAAATCAGTTTGATATACAAATGACATATAATTCTTTACAAAACTCCAGCTAGCTATACTGCATAGGTTACACATCCACTGCCCTACTTCTCCTGGCATAGCTGGCAATACCTCACATTGTTACAACCACATATAGGACTTCTGAATAACACATCTACAATAATGAACTGTTTCCAATATGCATGGATTTTTCTGGCATTGAACCTTCTCAGTCTCATCAACAATCTTTGGTAGTTGGGTGGCACTTTGTCTAGATTTAGATTGTAGGGATCAATTAATAGAAATAATAATTTGTGATCATTTTGAAGCTGGAAACTCTTGACCCCTAATAGGTATATTGAGAGTTTTTCACAGGCTGACACACTTATGAGTATTCTTTTCCAGTCTGTGAGTACCTCTGTTCAGCATTGTTTACCATTCTGGAGCAAGAGGTACCAGCACATAAGACTTTCCCATCCCATTGGAGTAATGCTACACCTAAGTCATAACTAATAGCATCTGCACTCACTATTATTGGTTTATTGACATCTTAGCATGCAAGGAGAGAAACTATTGTTGGCTTTTCTTTACTTAGTTGAATGCTTGGTTTTCGGCATGTCCACATGACCAGGGTATATCTTTCTTTAACATATCAGTTAAAATATGTAGCACATCTAAAAGTTCTGGTACATACTTATCTAAGTAATTAATAGTGTGTAGGGCTTGTCTTACCTTATTCATACAGGATGAATTTTGTATCACAGCTATTGTTCTGACCTTGCTTGCATCTGGTCTGATTCCACTAGTCTTTCTAAAGTAGCATTTGTCTTGGTATAACATTCAAACAGAGTTTTAATAGTATGAAGCATTGCCTCTAACCTTGAATCATGTGTATGTTTATCCAGCTCAAACATCAGAATGTCATCAGCCCATTTCAAACAGAACCTTCCTATTGGAGTAATGAAGACTGTCAGTGTTTGGCTTTCTATATCTAAGAGTATTTGCCAGAAGCCGCTAGAAGCATGTAACATGGAAAACACATCTGCACTAACATTGGTGCGATGTCTTCTAATGTAGATAGAATTAAGTGTTCATGCACAACTGAATCATTTTTCTTTTTTAAATCAATACATATTCACATGTGACCATTCTTTTTAATTACTGGGACCATTGGAGCACACTATTTATTCTGTTCATTTACAGTTCCAGGTTTTGCATTCATTAAAGTTCTGCCTCCACTTTGCACGGCTCATGAAATGTCAGCCTCCTGGGTGTGGTCAAGGCATAATGAAACTGCATTCTGTTTTTCCTTAATCTTTACTAGCCCCCCTGGTGGTGAAAACCTTGGCTCGAAATGATTGTCACTGCAGAAATGACACTCCGACCCCATGTGCAAAATGGGATAAGGGGTTGAGGATGGATGGAGTTAAGCAGAGCAACTTCTCCAAACATATACAGATGTACTGGCTTCATTTTTTTCTAGCAATTAAGCTCATCTCACATGTCACAGCTCTGCTGAGCAGATTATTCATGTACAGATCATCCAGCACATAGACCCAGTACTCAGACTTGTGTCCCTTCCACTCAGAAATGAATAGAAATATACCAGTACACTTGAGTTGCTTGCAGGGTTACAAATTTCAGTCTCTGCTTCTTACAAGCTTGGACACCTCAAGAAATATCTACAGGTAATATCACACTGCCATTGGCCCTGTGTCAATCTTGAAACCCATGCAAGTATCATGAATAAGAATTTTAAATTGTCAGTTGGCTTCAACATCCAACACAGTAGTGAATGAACACAAATCCTGCATTCTGTCTTTTTAATAGTTACTGCTCAAGCTCTTGCTATCTTACACATATTTAACAGTTGGATTATTTTATGGGTAAATGGTAATTGTATTCTGAGTGCACCAGAAGGGATTAGCTAGTGGCAATGTTATCATAAAGACAGCAGCAGAGATGCAGTTACTTGAAAGATATCTTTAACTTTTTTTGCAGAATATTGTGCGTGTGTGTGTGTGTGTGTGTGTGTGTGTGTGTGTGTGTGTGTGTGTGTGTGTGTGTGTGTGTCCTTTCCAACATTAAGGCCTGATTAACAGTGTAAATTGTTAGTCTGCAGTTTTTGACTCTCATATATTCATTGATAACTGGGTGGGATGATATGTCTATAGTAAATTGAACTGCAGTGGTGTGAATATTGTCAACTGAACTTGTGTAGCTTTCAAAATAGTTTTGTCATCCAACACCCTTAGAGATACAAAGTAAATATATAACAGGATGCTTTACACAATGATTATCATACATTTTTACACAGAATAGTTAAGAAACAGGCAAAATAAGCTCAGTGGAGTATGAAGAAATGACAATGTCACAGCTGACTTTAAAGAAGTACAAACTGAAAGGAACCCAACCTGTTAATGTGATTATGGATGAGATTGCAGCTGCCTTGTTTGAAGCTAAGATTCAGTCCACAGCGAAAATGGAGGCAGTCTGGTAGTGACTGAGATGCAAATCATACAGGAAGCAACTCAATCTGTTCCCTTGTGGCCCCAGAATACAGCTTGAACTGAAAAAAAATGAGGCTGCATCTGGAAATCAGATGTATCATAGCAGCTGAGAGTATGCCAGCTTGAGGAGCAGGAGAAGGAAATGGATTAATAACTCAAAAGAAATCTGATCCCTCTCCACCAGAGGCATATGAATAACAGGGGCAAATCCCTAGCCCCAGGTGCCAAGGTCAGTACTAAAGTTTTTTTTCCTCGGTATAAAACAGGGTAATTTTTTGAGGATATTTGAACATCTGTGCAGTCAGCACCACATTGACCAATATCAATGGGTAAGGTTTTGAAAACCTCTGCTTTTGGGCAAACCTATGCATGTTTTAAGTAAAATATCTGATAATGGTGACTGTGAAGTCTATTTAAAAGTCAAAAGCCACTTATTTGAACATTTTTAACTTTCTCCTGATGTTTAATGGAAAAAAAAAATTGTTGAGTGAGTTGATGTCAAGTTGCTACCTCTGAAATGTTAGGAGATCTTATTTTGAGTGAGCAAGTAGTAAATACCTTGACTGAGGCATGAGAATCTCTGGCTAACAGATGAGAAGTATAATACTGCTGAGTAAACCGACAAAAGGGGTGACCTCTATATAGCCATCTGTGCACATCTGCATAAGGGGCTACTCTGAAACTTGTGAGATATTCTAAATCTTCATAGCATGATTCCACAGGCAAAGAGGAAAACACTGACATGGGTAGAAGGTTATAATTGTAATGGATTGGGACATATACAATTCATGTGTCCACAATGACAAAATAGGAAACAAAAACACATGGAGAGGCTAGCAAAAGTTATACTATGCTGGTGGAGAGCTGTTTTGAAACTGTAGCTGTTCCATATTATCACAAGGGGGTATGTATACTCTATCCTGCTAGAAAGTAAAGAAATCATTGCTAAGATAGATATTGTACCAGACATAGTTATTGTTGAGTCTTCAGTTGTTAGAGGGAACATTACTGTCCTGTGTTGTCCACTCTGGTTAGGTCCATGCAAAGGAGCACATTTCCATGCTCTATTGGCTAGGTTTCAATTGGAATGGAAAGGGAGTTGGAATAGAAACATATGCTTGTGTCTGATGAGATCGTAGCTGATACTGAAATAGATAATAGCTTTGCTAATGAAGTATGTTGCATATGTGTGATTACATGAAGCAAACATAGTGATGATTCATGTGGGGAAGGTACCGGTGGGGGCCTGCTGATGCTCACACCTCTAACAGAAGCTAGTTGTGTGGCTCCTTTAGGGAAAAGCATTAAGTACTATATCAGGAGGCCTAAACCTGAGCTATAGCTGTGAAAGGGTGCTAGACTTCTGGATGGGAGAACATCAAGAGAAGACATGATTGGTAGCAGTATGTCTAAATCTGAGACACATTAGTCAAACAAATGGTAAACTTCTGAGGGTGGAGAGACTGAAGAGAATCACAAAGATAGAAATGAGACAAGAACAGTTCTCAGATCACAGCTTTTAGAATTTGAAGAAGGTAGAGAAGAAAGGTCTATACCTTTAGGGGCATGGGGGAGTCAGTGTACTGGGACAGGGGGTTACTGTACAGAGTATAGTCTCCAGAAGATGGGCTGGAGGGAGAAGTTATAGCGGACCTCTTACTGGGTACTTTTGGCCATAGCCATGATATTCCTTTTTCAGGTCATTTAAGCAAAAAGTGCACAAAAAGTGTGCTTATGCAATATTTTTGCATTGGTCAGGCATTACAAAAGATGTCTGGGGTACTGCAAGATGTGCAGGTTGACAAGCTAGGAAAGAAAGAAAGACAAAGCTGCTTTGGTGCCTTTACCTGCTGTTGATGAACAAGCTTGGAGGTTGATCATAGATATTCCTTAGTAACCCAAGGACAGTCAGTAAGAGGTCTATATTGATGGCTGAAGGCTATGCTACTATGTACCCTTAAGCAGTGACATCTATTGAGGAGAATATGTGGCAGATTGTCTGTTAGAAATTTTCAGCAGAGTTGGTTCTTTCTGAGAAATACTGATAGACAGAGGAGCTAATTTCATCTCAGATCTGCTGACTTTCTTGTGAAAGTGCTAAGGGATACAGCAGCTAAACACTATCCCTTATAAAGAGGTTTAACTCTACTCTTAATGTCATGCTGAAAACATTCACTGAGCAACTTAAGAGAGTGTGAACAAATACCTACCCCATGTTCTCTTATAGAGATGTAACAAAAGTAGGGTCAAGGGGGCAGGTGTCTGAGAAGTAAGTTATTAGGGGGCACAGTCAGCACAATAGAAGAGATGCTGATTGGCACCCACAAGCCACATATTCAATCATTTATGCACACTTAATGATTGTATACAAGACTTGCAGGGACCATCACTCCTTAAACTTCTTTAACTAAATAGAACCAGTCGTAAAGCAAACAAATGCTTTAGAGACCTAAACTAAACTATCATGTCAACAACATCAGATGGTACAACAGGTACCTCACCCAACATATCCTCAGGCTGCCCTGACATATCAAGCTAAGTACTTCTTTAGAAATTTTTAAAACTAGTCTGGATGACTAGATGGGTAACACCTGGGATATGTTGTGCAGATATACTTAATGGGGGATGTTATTAGTCTTCCACAAGTATTGGTGATGAGGCAGAACTTCTCAATGATCTCCTTGGTCATGAGCTTAATACGTACATACAGTGAATATAAAAAGTTTACACACCCCTGTTAAAATGCCATGTTTTTGTAATATAAAAAACGAGACCACAATAAATCATTTCAAAACGTTTACCACCTTTAATGTGACCTATAACCTGCACATTTCAATTGAAAAATCTGTTAGGAGAAAAAATATAAAACGTACAATATGCTGGTTGCATAGGTGTGCACACCCTTAAACTATTACTTTGTTGTGTGTGCACACCCTTAAACTAGTACTTTGTTGAAGCACCTTTTGATTTAATTACAGCATTCAGTCTTCTTGGGTAGGGGTCTATCAGCATGGCACATCTTGACTTGGCGATATTTGCCCACTCTTCCTTGCAAAAGCACTCCAAATCTGTCAGATTGCAAGGGCATCTCTTGTGCACAGCCCTCATCAGGTCACCCCACAGATTTTCTATTGGATTTAGGTCTGGGCTCTGGCTGGGCCATTCCAAAACTTTAATTTTCTGCTGGTGAAGGCATTCTTTTGTTGATTTGGATGTACGCTTGGGGTCACTGCCATGTTGAAAGGTGAAATTCCTCTTCATCTTCAGCTTTTTAGCAGATGCTTGAAGGTTTTGGGCCAGAAGTGACTAGTATTTGGAACTGTTCATAATTCCCTCCACGTTGACTAAAGCCCCAGTTCCAGCTGAAGAAAAGCAACCTCAAGGCATGATACTGCCACACCATGCTTCACCATGGGGATGGTGTTCTTTTGGTGATCCGAAGGGTTGTTTTTGTGCCAAACATACCTTTTGGAATTGTGGCCTAAAAAGTTCAACCTTGGTCTCATCAGACCATAACACATTTTCACACATGCTTTTGGGAGACTTGATGTATTGTTTTGCAAATTTTAGCCGGGCCTGGATGTTTTTCTGTGTAAAAAAAGGTTTCCGTCTTCCAATCCTATCCCATAGTCCAGACATATGGAGAATACGGGAGATTGTTGTCACATGTAGTACACAACCAGTACTTGCCAGAAATTCCTGCAGCTCCTTTAGTGTTGCTGTAGGTCTCTTGGCAGTCTCACTGACCAGTTTCTGTCTTGTCTTTTCATCAATTTTGGAGGGACGTCCAGTTCTTTGAAATGTCACTGTTGTCCTATATTTTCTTCACTTTTTGATGACTGTCTTCCCTGTGTTCCATGGTCTATCCAATCCTGTGGAAAATTTTTTGTACCCTTCCCCTAACTGATACCTTTCAACAATGAGATCCCTTTGATGCTTTGTAAGCTCTCTGCAAACCATGGCTTTTGTTGTAGCAGGCAACTGAGTAAATGTCAGGAAAATCCTACTAGGAGAGCTGAATTTTATTTGGGGTTAATCAGAGTCTCTCTAATTGATGGCAGGTATGTACCCAAGAAGACTGAATGTTGTAATTAAATCAAAAGGTGCTTCAACAAAGTATTAGTTTAAGGGTTTGCACACACACAACAAAGTATTAGTTTAAGGGTGTGCACACTTAGCAACCAGCATATTATACGTTTTTTTATTTTTTATATTTTTTCCCCTAACAGATTTGTTTGTTTTTCAATTGAATTGCACAGGTTATAGGTCACAGTAAAGATGGGAAAAGTTTTGAAATGATTTATTGTGGTCTCATTTTTTTATATCACAAAAACCTGGCATTTTAACAGAGGTGTGTAAACTTTTTATATTCACTGTATATACCTATGAACTTAAGGACTTTTGTTTTGCTTTAAAGCAAAGTTCTGTTTGAAAAAGGATGATTTCTTTATTTTCAGGAATTACAGTGGTCATACAGATGCTCTATTAGTCTTTACTTGAAGGATTATTGACACTGATGCATAGGGCACCCTATTGTCTATGTAAAAGGATTTAGGCTTAAGTCACTATAAGAAACTGCAATAGGTGGGAATTTTCTTTTCATATTGGTATAGTATTTACTGTATGTAACTAGGGCAGGTCAAAGAGTGCTGCTGCTCCAAGAGTAAGCTGCTATGTGGCATGATTGGCAAGTGCTGATGTGGCCGAGTGTAGAACTGGCCTTCATTTATGAAGCCATGAGAACCTTGTGGCTTCATAAATAAATGCTGATAATACATTTGCATTTTAATAACAAGTCAGTGCGTGAATGCTGTTAACTGTAGCAAGTTACTTGTCATAAGTGATTTGCTATAGTTCATTTTTTTCTTCATCTCTGAGAAGTACCTCTTCTTTTTGCTTCTCCGCTCTTGGGTTGAGGGTGTATCATTTAGGAGAACTACCCAGGGTGCCACATGAGTAAACTGCACATCTGAATATATGCAGGTTTCTTACATAATTTATTTTTTATTTAAGAGCTCTTTGCTGACAAATTATGTTCTCAGCAATGTCAATAGAAAAATAATAGGAACTAGGTAATGGGATCTCTGTCATTTTAATGGTGTCTAGGCAGGGAAAGAGATGGTGAGAAACTATATTTGGCAGAATAATGCAAGGTGGTTCTGTTACTTTTAAAACAGCACTTTCAGTTTGGAAGCACACAGAGTTGTGGTCTTCTTTTTGCTTCCTGAAAAATTAAATGTAACTAAAGATGGACTGTTTTATTAACTTGCTTCACAGAATAGAAAATGTTTTAAAGGCAATCTGTTTACATAATTATGTCTGGAAAACTTGATCTGGTATTTAGAAAGGTGTAACATGATATTTCTGCATTGCACTGTGCCCTTCAGATTTATAGGCCACTATACCCTCATGGTGACCTCAGCACGGGCTAGTAATCTTGTGGGTGAAGTTGAATGCTAATGTAGCAGTCTATGGGTCCAATGCTAACTGGAAATTTGCTCTCCCTAGCAATGTCCACAGTTTCTGATTTGCTTTGCTGAACAATTCAGACAATTACTCAGCTAAGTAAAATTTTACTACAGGAGGAAAAAGTGATTGCTGTCAAAACACAGAGGTCAGCCATTCAGTTCTATGGGAGCACTTTTAAGTAAGTTCAGTGAAGACATGCATGTGTGTTTCCTCGTGTCTGTAGGGTTGTGAATGAGGTCTCATGAATGCATGTTTATGTATATGTGTATGTCTCTATATTATTATGAATGAGGCTTCATGAATGTTTGTGTGTGTGTGTGTGTGTGTGTGTGTGTGTGTGTGTGTGTGTGTGTGTGTGTGTGTGTGTGTGTGTGTGTGTGTGTGTGTGTGTGTGGCTATAGGGTCATGAATGAGGTTCTATGAATGTGTGTGTGACTGTACAGTCATGAATGAGGTTCTATGAATGTGTGTGTGTGTGTGTGTGTGTGTGTGTGTGTGTGTGTGTGTGTGTGTGTGTGTGTGTGTGTGTGTGTGTGTGTCTGTCTGTGTGGCTATAGGGTCCTGAATGAGGTTCTATGAATGTGTGTGTGTCTGTATAGTCATGAATGAGGTTCTATGAATGTGTGTGTGTGTGTGTGTGTGTGTGTGTGTGTGTGTGTGTGTGTGTGTGTCTGTCTGTCTGTCTGTCTTTCTCTGCCTGGGTGGTTGCACTAGGGGTGTTAGGTATGGAACTGAAAGTTTGTATGTGCTTGTATGTGAGGGTTTTGTGTGCCCATTGCTTTGTACAAGTCCATAGCTGTTTTGTGTGTGTGTGTGTGTGTGTGTGTGTGTGTGTGTGTGTGTGTGTGTGTGTTTGAGAGTCGGGGGGTGATAGATTATTGATGAATGATGTGGGTATGCATGTGGGAATGTCTGGGAGTATGCAATGCATGGACTGCTAGGGAGAACATTAGTGTGGTCAGCTCTGACAGCACTAGTGTGCAATTCAGAGACATGGTAATGAGTCGATAATGAGATCTTTCTCATTGCAGCTGTAACTGTCTCTGAATCACATTTTCTAGCTGTTGCTGTAATTTATCAACACACATTGGGCAGTAAGTGTGAGTGATGAGAATTGTATTCTGTACCAGGGACATTATCAACTTATTCTATGTAATGTAATCAACTACTGTACAAACAAATATACATAACTGTGCCAGTAGCACAGATTAGAATAATTAAAATAAATGGTCTCTACTCCAAAGGTCTTCCCTGTTTTTCAAAAACCTATTACATTATTTTACTAATATCTTTTTAATGTTACACATTTATTGTAGAAGAGGAAATCTGAATGTTCAGTTTAGTTTGGCTGCATTCACTGAAGGCATCCTGATGGTGAGGTTTGTCATGGTGGATACTTCTATTGCTCTTTTTGTGGATATGATCTTCTGAATTGTACAAGTGCAGGCACTACTCTACACTCTTGTGGATGCCAGTGATCCACTAATTGTGGTGAGCACCAATCCATTGTCATATGCAGCATGTGCAAACAATGTTCATCAGCCTTATTTCATGACTAACTACAGTGAATGCTTGTACTAAGGAGCTGAAATCTAGTGTAGACTCTGTTACAGTGTTTCAAGTAAGATGATCATCCTTGTGCTTTAACTGATGATTGAAAATCTTTTTCAACTATTAAACTAACAAACACTGCAACTTGCCTTTACCAGAAGAGTAGAAAAAGACAGTGGGATTGAAGAGGAAACATACCATTACTATGCATGTCATGCCCGTGAGTCATTCATAAACTTAGAACAATAAAACAATATTGTACTTTTATATAACCTAAATAAATATCAGCCTTGCATATCTGGGAAAATTATGCAAGATGAAAATGAAAATGTACAGTTAGTCATTGGAATTGTGTCTACATTGGCCTGTATACTGAAAGACATCTCATATGTCTGGCACTTTAAATCAACAGTGATAAGTCTTTGAACTTCTAATGAAAATCATTTAATTTACTTAGGTATGTTTTTGCAGTATCCATCTCTAAACTGTATGACTTTGAGCAAGTAACTTGAACAAAAAGAGAAGAACATGTGGGTAGTGGGCTTAGCTGCTTAACAACAAGTTAATAATACTTGCAAAAGTACAGAAAATGCAAGTAGAAACCAGAGGAAGGGTATGCAGACAGTTCTAGCTATCCTGAGAGTAAGTGGATAAATAAAAATAAATCTTCAGGTATATTTAAATATGCTGCCAGTCATCCCTCTCAACCTCTTAGAGCAAAAAATCTGGAAAAAGCCATAAATAAAAGGGGGACAAAAGCCCATAAATAAGGACAATTTTTAAATATTGCTCTTACAAACTTAGAAAGTTCATACAATAACAGGTTTTGCATTAGCATATATTTTCTGAAGGGTATGAAGTCTGAAGCTCAAATGCCTATCATTATTTTTTAACTTCAGTCTTTAATGATTTGCCTCTAACTTGCCAGAAAACCACAATTTTGTGAAAAATGGACCAAAATATGAGGCAAAAATCTGGACATTCTGTGAAAATCTGTAAAGTTGAGAGGTATGCTGCCAGTACAAATAACCTCATATGACCTATGGAAGGAGGTGATTCAGTCCATGGTGGGGGTGCTATGGAGGCCATTTTGCTAAATATCAAAGACTCAATTAATATTGCTTTCCTGAGCTTTTTATATAATCTGAATTCAGGATAGGGTTCATTAAAATCTAGAAAGATCAAATTAGGGAACTTTTACTCAAAGGACCAGCATAAACTACATTACTATAGATAGACAGATAATTTTACATATGTACAGATCTCTATAGCTATTGACATAGATGTGTGTGTGTGTGTGTGTGTGTGTGTGTGTGTGTGTGTGTGTGTGTGTGTGTGTGTGTGTGTGTGTGTGTGTGTGTGTGTGTGTGTGTTGAGAGTAGAAAGAGAGATCCTTTCCTGTGTTTTTTTCTCATGGCTTTATCCGCGTTTGCTGCATGGAATGTGCAACCGGTTGGGAATGGATTTGTCAGGCTGTGGACTTGACCACTGTGCCTCTTTGATGAGCCTGTTTTCTCCAAGATTTTCGGGATAAGTTAGTGATTTTATTTGGAGCTATGAAGAAAAGAACTACATGTATGGCAATACCAAAATGAAACTGAATGGAAACCTCAGGAGGAAGGTTAAACAAGCCAGTAATAAAACAGAATAACAGTCTGAAATACCATCTGAAAGTGAACTCAGCCATGTCACCACTATGGCATGAAGGGATAAAGCACTGACCATTGCTCAGATTACCTGGGTTTGATTAATGATTCAAGCATCTGATGCGCCGGCAGGAGGGGAACTGGCATGCCCATCCTGGGGTGAGGATGACAGGGCATTTGTCCAGCAGCACACAACTCAGTACAATTTTCCTGATGAAAACAAGGAATGCAGAGTGCTTTCATCAATGAGAAGGATGGCTTGCTGATGTCAGCCTTCTGAGGAAGTGAGGAGATGGTCCAGATCAGATCACCCATTGCACATCCCGGTCAAAAAACATTGCTGGGCATGTGCAAGGAACAGATCCAAAAAGTAGAAAAACCCCAAAGCAGCAATATGATTCTGTCCTAGGATACCTTAATCTCCTCTCTGGCCTCATTACTGTGGAGGTCTGAGGGTGTAAGGAGGGGTAGGTAGTCCCAATGAATGAAGAGAAGCATTGGCATTAGCCATTGGTCAGCTGCATGGAGTAAAGTAAGAAAAAATGTGAACTAAACTGCCACGGTCCAGAAAATAATAATCAAATTCCAAAACTGAAATCAGCAATTTTGCTACTTAAGACAAGGTTAAGTGTAAATTAGCCCACATGAAATCCTTATAACTAATAAGCAGAAGTAAACTGGTACCTGAATTAGAATCCATTTCCAATCTAGAGATAGCCAAGAAAATCAAAACTAGGTTGGTCTCTGAATTGTGGGTATACACATCTATTACTAAAAAGCAGCAACTCATGTTAAGACGAGCATCCTCCTAATATGAAAACAGTTAAAGCTCTCGTAAAGTGGAGCATCTTTGGATTAAAACAAATGGAGGGTCCAGGTACACAGAAAGTCAACAAGTAAGGGGACGTAAAAGCATACAATTAATAGTACCAAAGGTAGAAACCTGATGTAATAAAAAAAGGAGAAGGGAGGGGGCATGGAAGGTGAGGATAACTGGGGAGAGATTCTGAGGAATGTATGGAATGTCAAAAGGGAAACAGATGGTTATATTTGGGAAACGCAGTCTTCTAGAACTTGTTGTAAGGTAGTAGAGAATGAAGTAGTGAGGCAGATGAGTTGCCTCTGACAAAGGGAAGGCTACGGTTTGTTTAAGGAGGAGGTAGGTGACTTACTGAAGTATCGGTCATTAGTAATTAATACAAATAACAAGATTTCTGTAACAGGGATTGTGTTTAGGTTGAAGGGGTATTGAGTGAACTGATAGAAGATGGTCAAGCTGAGTTTGTGAGCATATCACTGGTATATCATGGTAAGATGCTGATATTTGTATGGACTGAGTGGAAAGGTAAGGGTAGTGTGGTCTGCAGTACTATTTCAGATTTAAAAAAAGTGTTTCAAACAGGAGAGAAGTTTCACGTATAAGGTTTTGGTAGAAAATGAGCATTGGGGGTGACATTTTGGAATGAAGTAAGGGCTTTTGTAGGCATACAGTATTGTGTGTGGCACATAATCAGGTGTGTAGCAATTAGGAATTTAAGATTAGGAAGAGAGAGGAGGCAAGCATACTTGTTGTTACTGTACCTGTTTCCGTTAGTAATGTTGCAGCTAATGAGAAGACAGAGAATAAAACATAGGAGTTGGACAGAGAGTGCATAGATTTTTTTTCAGTCAACAAATGATTGTATGATATTGTGATGGCTGAGAAGATGTCTTTACTGAGACCTCTGGAGGAAATTAGGTGGTTTAATAAGAAGGTAGGTGAACTATGTAACAGTACCTTTAGGGAATTAATAGAATGAAGGGAGAAGATTGCAGATTTTTTGGGAAATGCTTTACTCAGTCAATTAATGTTTTGCTGACAAAGCTTTGTGTATGATTAATCGAAATTGTGCATTGCTGATGCTTTAGTTCACTGACTGCTGTATTTCCACACAAGCAGATTAGGACTACATCTGAAGCTGGGTATCTCAAAGAAAGGAAGGAGGACTCAAAGAAAGGTAAGAAAATGAGTTTCACTTTTTTTGCAATGTTTTCAATCATAATGTTTTCATTAGCATTCTGTTTTTTTTTTTTTTTTTTTTTTTGTAGATATTTTAGTTACATCATTTTATGTCTTGATTTTTCAAGAGCTGCTATTTATAGAGCTAGGAATTGGGCTAAATATTTGGATGTTCAGGAATTTCCACATTTAGAAGAAATGATAGTGCAGTACAAGGCCAAAGTGCTGAAGTGGATTAAATGACAATTATATAAGTGGAAATCTGGCAGGGTGAGAGTTATGATAATTCTGGCCGTGGCATAGATACTGTATATGGTAAGGCACATAATAGCATTACCCAGGTAAGTAGATAGAAGAGGGCATCTGCTAGGCTTGCGTGAAAAAGGAGAATGGAAAGTTTTAGGAAGAAGAAGGTAAATATGGGTATATGAATACAGAAGTATGGCCTGATTTCAGAAGATCTGTAGTGACTTAATTCTGCACAGGTAATTAAGGGAAAAGGCAGAGGGATTTGTCATGGATGGAAAGAGGCACGGGTTTGTGTGAAATGGGTGCAGGAGCAAACTTAGATAAATATGTGTAACATGGGTGGGTAGAAATTGAGCTGTGAGGAACAGGAAGGTAATAATCAAGGGCACAGATGGCAGTGACAGAATGTGAGAGTAACTGCGTAAAGAGTGTAGGAGATGTGGATGGAGGTAAGGTGTAACTGCTGAAGTCATCTGAGGGGAGAATGGGAAAGAGTAGCTGAACAAATGTTGGGCAAGGCTTGCTGGAAGGGTAGAAGGGGATGGTTGGTAGTATACCAGA